>NC_137972.1:63871937-64090759 GCF_963924665.1 Micromys minutus
TCAGAATTAACTGTGGGGAAGTTCCCAGAATCTATTTGCAGGTCCTCTCCTGCAAACAGGTTTTGAGGACCCAATTAAAATTAAAATACAGTGATATTGAGGCAGGTATAACACCATGCCAGTATTGATTAGTATATTAGTACTATAAATAGTTTTACTTTATGGTTTATATTAAATTTTCTTATATTTTAAAAAATTAATGGTTGGATGAATAAATATATAAATGAAAATATTTTCACTGGAGTAAGGGGTAACAACTGAACTCTCAAATATAAACACTCAGAGAGATAAAACCTAGTTTTACAGAAGGATTAAACCTAGGTGTGGTAGAATAGGTCTCAGGTTCAGCTGTTGTTTGACTCCAGTGTTTTCTCAGTTTTTACCTATGTTTTACATGGAAACAGTTTTTTGATTTTATTATTATTTTTGTTGTTGTTTTGGTGGTTTTTGATTGTTTGTTTTAAAATTGATTTTATTTTCCTGATATTTAGGAATTTGTTTTCTCCTGGATTTTCATTTTTCATAACTTTTATTTTTGCTAAAGGCCTTAAATTTGGGAATAAAGTGGAAGAGGTTCTTAAGAACTTGAGGGAGTGGTACAGTTTCATTGAATATTTGAATAAAATATTATTTTAAATAACAAAACATATACTATAAAACAACATCAACTAGAACCCCAGAGCTTCCACAGACTAAACCACCAACAAGAGTACATATAAAGGGATTCATAGCTCCAGCTGCTTATGTAGCAGAGAATTCCCTTTTTGGCTTCAGTGTGAAGGGCCACCCTTAGTCCAGTGGAGAATCAATACCTCATCAGAGGGAAATGCTTGGACAGTGATGGGGGAGAGTGGGTGGGTGGGTTAGGGAGCTCTCTCATAGAAGTAGGGGAATAAGAATGGGATATGGGGTATGCAGAAGTGAAACTGAGATGGTGGATAATGCTTGAAATGTAAACAAAATAATCAATAAAAAATTACAAAATATATTTCAATGTCTAAATATCTTTTGTAATTAAAAAACATGGCAAGTAATAAAAAATAGGGTTAGATCAAAAGGCTAATTAATCAAACCTGTAGCAAATGAGAAAATATAAAATTTCAATTCAATTTTATACACAAGCAAGCAAAAAATGAAAGTTGGTAATGAAGAGATTTTACAATACCACCAGCTTAGTGTGGTGATCTGCATCTGTTGTGATCTTCTTGTGATGCTGAGAAGAAGCATGATTTCAGGAATGAACTTGAAGTCTCAGATGGCAGCACAGTGAAAGTCTGTATTAGACACATATAATATACATTTAAACACCACACTGAGATAAATGTAACATATGCATATTTTGAACTGCAATCAAAAGTATACATAAATAAATATTCCATAAGTAAACTTAAAACAAGTGCTGAGAGCTTTTGTAAAGAATGGTGTGAAGATTAAAGAAATGTTCTACATCCTTATTCATCAGAAAAATGTAAGTCAAAATGACCCAGAAATTCAATCTTATGCCTGTCAAACTGCTTAAGATTAAAAAACAAACAAACAAACAAAAAATTTGTGTGATAGCACATGCTGTCAATGATGTAGAATAAGGAGAACATTCCTCTATTGCTGTTGGGAATTCAAACTTAAAAGCTACTTTGGAAATCAATTTGTCAGTCTTTCAGGAAGCTGGGAATCATTCTACCTAAGATCAAGCTATACCACTCTTGTTCAAATACCCAAAATATGCCACCATCTACCACAGGGAACACTTCACACCTATCATTTTAATACCTTCATGCATAATAGCCAGAAACTGGAAAGAATGCAGCATCAACTGATGAATAGTTATGCAAGATGTGGTAATCGACATAATGAAATCTTATTCAGCCATTAAAACAATGCCCTGTGAATTTCACAGGGAATTGGATAGAATTTGAGAATAACAGCACGAGGGGTGTAACCCAGAGTTAGAGGTCCATATGGTATGTATGCATTTATTTATGAGTGGACATTAGCCATAAAATGCAGGACAAATATGGTACAATTCACAAACCTCCAAAAACTGGATAATATGGGAGTTCTAAGGCAGGATGCAAAATTCTCACTCATAACTAAATAATTATCAGAGGTGGACAGTGAGACAAAACTGGGTAAGAGAGGAAGTAAACGGGACCACCAGGGATGGTGATCAGGATTGAGAAAAGGAGATGTGAGTGAAGGCTGTGAATGAGAATGGGAATAGTTAAAGGGGAATCTGTGTTGGTTAGCTGGAGGCCTGAGATGAGACAGTATACAGGGAGTATTGCAGGGTGACATTAGCTGAGATTACTACCAGAAGGGTGATATTGGACTGAATTGGCCACCTTCCATAGGCAGGCAGGACTCCTAAAGGAATGGGGTTGTTATCAATTCACCTACCAAACCTTCAACAACAACAACAACAACAACAAATGTCTTGCCTACAAAGTGCCCCAGATAGAGCAGAGAGTTAGGGGATAGCCATCTGCTAATTGCTCCAATTTGAGACAAATCTCATGTAAAAGAGATGTCTGCACATTGTTAAAGATACTTTTCAATGCTTGCAGACTAGAAACTAGCACAGTTATTTCCTCAGAGGCTTCATATAGCATCTCGTGGAGACAGAGACAGAAACCCACAGAGAAATATCAGGTCCAGCACACAGGGATTCTTGTGAAAGAGTAGGAAATAGAAGTGATCATGACAGATGTTAAAGGCCACCACTAGAAGTTGAACAGTGTTAAATAACATGGGACCATGAGGATTCACAGAGCCTGGGCTATGTACAGGGGACATTCAGGGACTGGGCTTGGAATCCTTATGCATTTGTAGCAAATTTGAGCTTACTTTCATATGGGCTTCCTAAGCAGAGTGGAGGCTGTTTTGGTCTCTGCTCCCTGCCATTGAACACATTCTCTACCTGGACTAACTGGTTGGGCCTCAATGGGAGGGAATGTGCCTACACTTTCTGGCACTAGATGCCTTGAGGTATAGTGTTGGATTCTTTGCCTAACAGAATGGTTCAATGGGACGAAGGATTGGTAAGGATGGAAGTAGAAACAGAGGAGAGAAGAGAACATAATCAGTGTGCAAAATGAGTAATAAACTAAAAATAAAAAAAAATTATATGCAGTAAGTAAATCTTAAGTAAAAGAAGTGCAAGAAAGATAACATAAAACACCTAAAAAAGGGAGTGATAATTACAAAAACAAACTAGTTAATAAACTATTTGCATATAGTGTATAAATAAATGAAATAAAAATTGGAAATTAATCCTTATCCGTTGACCTAATATATTGGTAACCATATCCAATCAATTAACACAGCTTTCACATTCAAATCTTTCTACTTCAATTTTCTTTTCTTTTAATGCAAAATTGTGTTATGGTAAGAGCACAAGGTTTTTTAATTTTTTTTTCTGTTATCTGTGACTATAACTAGGGATGTACTGTTTTGAATGGAATGTTAGAAGAGTGTACAGTAATTTAATGCTCTGGCTCTTGTACTGATAACTCGTGTAAATCCCTCTGCTATTAGAATAGCACAACTGTTTAATTTCTTGAGTTGACTTCCTTCACATAACAGAGACATGTTTATAATTCTCTGGTATTATAACAAGTTTTCAATAAGGACAACAGTAATTGAATTAGCACTTTACACGGGTTTTACATAGACTGACATTTAGCCAACTACACTTGAAAAACATTACTCATAAATTTTCAATTTTTTTTCCTAAACAAAATAAATTAGTAAAATATAAAACAACAATAACAACATCTCTTAGAATAACAAAGTATATGGGAAATAATATATATGTGTGTATATATATATAGATATACATATATATACACATATATATAATTTTCATTTATGTATATATGAAGAAACCACTGCACTATATGTGTGTATGTATGTATAAACATATATATATGCACACACATATTGTACATATTAAAATGAATAGCAACTGTAAATTTTCTGACTCCAATAGTAAAATAATTAACCCAAAATATTTTACTAGTCCCCTTAAAAATAAACCTAAATTTAAAAAAATATTCAAATACAAAAATGTCTTGTGAGCTAGTCATTATACCAATTAAAACAATAATCACTAATATATGTACCAAAATGTTATGATTGAGAAATGTATTCCAATTAGCACAATTCAACCCCTTTGAAATATGAATTATACACTACAAATGTCAGTATGGGCCAAATAGAAGGCTCAATTCTGTTTGACAATGTTTACTTAAGACAGTTAGGAAATTGGGAGCAAACACTGAACACAGGATTAGTTAGCTTTCATACATCCCAGAAGAGATGTGGGACATTTAGGACCTCTTCTCCACAGCTTTTCTATGCTGCTTCGATTTTGTTCATTCTATCTCTTGTGCATTATACATCCCGGGAGTAATTACACTCAATGTAATAACTACTGTGAAATAATATTAAAGAAATAAAGAGAAATTTAAAAAATAATAGAAAATTATGAGCTAATGGTTGCTAAATATAGACATGTCAAACAATAAAATAACAGATTTTAAAAGCATACAAAGAAGAAGAAAGTACAACCCTAGTTATATGAAATGCTAAACTACTGTAAATGTAAAAGAAAAAAAAATGAGTCTTACCTACAAGAGTAAATCTTTGAGTAGACATTTCTCCCAAGAAGCTATACAAGGGTTGAAATAAAAAAAAAATCAACATATTACATTTTTGAAAGCACCAATCTAAATACTCTTAAGATATACTGCATAACTCTAAGAGCTATACTACTAACTGGAGAAGAAAATATTTGAAATAATTTTAAAATGAGCAATAGATAAAGAAGATAGAATTAGAAATTTAATATACTATATATTGCATATATTTTATTTGCAGGGCTTTGAAAGCTTTCTGATATCTTTCAGTTATTTTACTAGAATTTCATGTTTGAGTATTAAATTTACCAACATTTCTACCCCATCAAACTCTTCCCATAAACGCAGACACATTCACTCATTATTTCTTCTCCTCCTCCTCCTGGTGTTCCTGGTTCTCCTGGTCCTCTTGGTTCTCTTGCTCTTCCTGCTCCTCCTGCTCCTTCTGCTTTTTCTCTTTTTCCTCTGCTGTTGCGGCGGCTGCTGCTGCTGTTCCTGCACCTGCTGCTGCTGCTGCTGCAGCTGCTGGCACTGCAGCTGCTGCTGCTGGCATTGCTGCTGGCACTGCTGCTGCAGCTGCTGCTGCTGCTGAAGCTCATGCTGCCCCTGAAGGAGCTGCTGCTGCTGCTGCTCCTGCTGCTGCTGTTGATCCTGCTGCTGCTGCTGGCGCATCTGCTGGCGCAACTGCTGGCGCTGGCGCTGCCGCCGCCGCTGCCGCTGTGTTTTAAAAGAACATAGTTAATAGGAATGCCAGATCTTAAAACCTCAAATATTTCACCATTCGGGATGCCAGATGGGGATCATTGGAGGGGTTTTCAAGAAACTCAGATGGTCATGTATCCATTTAGGCCCGTGTGTTAGTTTATAGGTTTGACTCCAAGGTATGTTCACTAGCAAGCAGTATACTTTTCTTCTAGAAATATGTAACAATATTTTCAAGAGCAACAAATCTCAAATTATATGAGTTCTTGATCAAAAGACTGTGCCAATGATCTTTAATAAGCAAGGATATTCTATCGTGATGGGTCTATAGCAATGGGTCTATTGTGAATCTCCTGAAAGAACCACCCCTCACGAATTACTCTTATGTTTTATATATTCCAGCCTCTTCCGAGGCCAAGTTCAGGTAGGCTAAAACTGCTATGAAAAAGTTGTCTCAAAATTTTTATTTTTTTCTTTTCCTAATTGTTTCCTATTATTTCAAGATGGGTTTTATCTTCCCATATTTCCCATATCCAGAAGAGACAGTCAGGGAGAGATATTTTTCTGGATTAGAACTTGTCTATATGTAAGCAATTCTTATGTCAATTTAATTAGTTCCAATTATATCTGTAATATGAAAATAATTTGGACTAATATCTTCACCATTGCTTGCTAATTTCTTCTCCCTTGCAATTAACTTGGGATTTAAGTGGTATCATCTTTTTAAGTCATTCTCTTCCATATAGGTACATGTTGGTTTTCTTAAATTCCATGTCTATGGTACAAAGTTGTGATCTTTTGTTGGTATTAATGTCATAAATCCTGTCCCGGGGTTTCTATCTGGCCTTTGGTTAATGATTTCCCAGACCAAAAGCACACAGTCTTTATAATTTAATAAGTCTTAAGGAACACAATAGCTTGGAAGATATGTAGTCTCCATGCTATTTGAATCTACTTTGCTGTAGATATCCCTAAGTTATTTTATTAGTATTTACCTTGTTCTGTCTGAGCTGGTCTTATCTTCAATCAGCCAGTCCACAAGGCAATGGTCTTATAGCTTTCCTAATACATGGTGGCTTCTCCTTCTTTTCCCTAACCCATAGCCTTCTCTCTCACCTATTTAAATTCTTTCTACTCAGACACCATGCCTGCAAAAACTTAAACCAAACTATGTCACTTCTTTCTAGCTATTGGCTCTGGGAATCTTTACCAATCATTAAAACAGTTGCTTGCTGAATTACTCAGCATCTACATATGGCTATCTCCTCTCTGGAATAGCCAGTGTTGGGGGTCAAAAATTAGAATTAATATACAATCAGCGTTATGCCAACCCAGTATGTATTTGTTTGGTTTTGGCTTTGGTTTTGGTTTTATTTTTTCAATCTTGGACCAGTTCTATATTTGCCCTTCTAGATATGATAATAAACATTCAACACCTGCATTTCTTTTTGAAGTACCAGTAATATTTCTTCCAGATGTAGGATTTCAAGGGATGATAGGGAAATTATTTCTGCAACTGCAAACAACATAGAAAAAGTCTGCCTAACTGTGATTTAATAGGTAGACCACCTCTGCCCTGTTGCTTTCATGTTAGTGGCATGTCTTACTGGCCTACTTAAGAGTCATGCTCCTGATATTATTAATCTTAACTAAAATTTGAGTAACAGCCATGTAAATCTTTTCCATAAAATTAAAAATAATAAACATGATGCAATACAAACTAATTACATGTATCTCACTTGTCTTTTAAAATTTAGTCACCAAGGTTTCACAAATCATATGCCTAAATTCATGCCATTGTTATATGCCAATGATTCTCCAGCATTCAAAATGAATTGTCCATTAATTTCAAAATCCCTATTATATTTCATTATACAAACATGAATACAGAGGTTCAAGATTAGATCAAGTTGCACATACATAGACAGTAGTCACTCTGTAGAACCTCTACAAGGATATGTTTACCAATGTACTGAGATGATATGTCTAAATTGCAGGGAGACAACAGAGTTCCTTTGATTGTAAAGATGTAAAGTTTCATCTACAGCATTATCTATAGATAGTTTTAAGGATTCTATATGCAAGCATGATATAAGTGATGCCTTGCTATACCCAGTAGCATAGTGGTAAGCTTTGGGGTAAATTTGGAAGTAAAAACATAGATACTATGTAACACTCCTGAACAAAAGAACTAAGAAATTTGGAAGAAGATCTGTCTCAGTACTCAGAAGAATTACATCTTACTTCACAGGCACAGATCTTAACCTTTTTTGTACCTCATGATACTACAAGCCTGAAGAGTTTTAACTACAACCTGATGAATTCCTCCTTTTGTTTGCAGAGCATGATCTGAAAAAGATTTCTTCATTCAATTTTGATAATTTTAAATAATTTCTAATCTTTCATTAACTGTATAAGAGCTACTATTTAAACTGAAACAAGATAGCAATTAACAAAGACACAAGAAATGAAAGAATGTGATCACATGACCTAATATTCTCAAATAAACAATAACACCATCATTTACTTCATTTATCTAGATTTTATCAATATTGGTGAGATTTACTTGTTTATGAAACAGAAATTGGAAAATTAAAATAAATCAGCAGATAGTGAATACCAGACCAAAACCAAAGTACAGAACCTAGAGAAAATCAATATGCTATGCTACTTAAATTTTTAAAATGTTAGATTGCATGAAATTATAAGAAAGAAAAAATAAAAATTAAGTTTTCATGAGTATCTAAGTATTCAGTTTTGGACTCAAGCAATTTAAATATTATATATTTTCTTAATTTTTCTGGAAGGAGACTGTCTAGCACCTGGCTGTGAGCTAATGCAAATTAACATGAGCTAGGATGATTTAGCCATCATAGTGTGAGTAACAAGTCTGGGCAAACAAGTATGGCTTTTTTAGATGAATAAGTTCGGGAAGACAGTAGAGGTGAATTTTATGATACACATGCTATTTTTCCTCATGTAGCAAAACATGTCAACTACACAGTGACTATCTGTGAAAATTTTGGACACTTTTCCAAAGCTATATGTAAAATCACAATATCTGCTAAATCTATTTCAACATATCAATTGTTACTCTGGTCTCTAGAGTCACTTCCAGCACAGGAGGACCATATGGAACTAATCATAAATTTTCTCTGGTTAAAATATTTCCCAGTGACTCTCTACTACCCACAAAAACTCTGGTTCTAGCCACCCAGTAAAATCACTGCTCTAGACTTCCAGCATGGACTGGCCTATTGTAACTCCCTTCCAGATACACTTTTCACATGCCCAACTACTTAGTCCTAACAGTTAAGGTATAAACTCTAAACTACCAGGTGAAATCATAACTCAATCAGCTGTAATTTATCAGACTTATATGATAAATTCTCAATCAACGACACATCAACACATTAAACTCTAAACCATTCTATAAGTTAGAAAACCTGGATAGGATAACTTGACCCATAGAAATTCATCCCTTAAGAAATGTACATAACTGCCTAGGACCAATTATGAACACCCGGATCTGGGTCACCCTTGTCCATTTCTATCTTGATTCACTTCTTCTTACCCTTCTCTCCCACCTTAAAAAAACTTTGTTTCTGCCTTACTTTTTACTATCCAATCATGCATGTCCTTGTTCTAGCTTGTGCCAGCCCTGACCTGCATATAGACATTAACCTACTGACAGTTCCAAGAATATTTTTCTTCTGAGAGAGTCTGCTCAATAAATGACTAAGACAGATACCTATTGCCAAGCTTTAGACAGAGGTCATAACCTCTGTGGAAGTGTTAGAGGAAGTATTGACCCCTGGGAACTCCAAGAAGAAAACATACACAGGCTGGTCTGAGATCCTTGGCTTATATTCAGCAGAGGGTGAATTTAGGCTGCCCTCTCAGTAGCCAAGAAAAGTGTGGAGAGTTGAAGCAACACTATGGCAGGAATCAGGAGCAGGGATTAAATACATGCATACATACATACATACACACACACACACACACACACACACACACACACACACACAGATATATTTTCTCTGGTTAAAATATTTCCCAGTGGCTCTCTACTACCCACGAAAACTGTGTGTGAGTGTGTGTGTGTGTGTGTAGGTGTCTGTGTGTGTGTGTGTGTATAAAACACACATATGTTTGTTAGTGTTTGTGTGTGTGTGTGTGTTAAAAATTCATTAGTATAATAATTTTTGTAGGATGGTTATGAAGCTGAGATCAACCTAATTACACTATAACCTTTATTAAATTTATCATGTTTCTTTGCTTTCAAATCCATAAGACAGTGACTCATAGTCTTTTTGTTAAGGAACTTAGATGTGGTTCATAGCCAGCATCATGTGAATATTTAAGCATTAGCAGCATAAAGTCATCATCTAAGTCAGTATGATTGTTATTTAGTTTCTGTCCCAGAATATGTATGAAGAGTTCACTGGTAAATGAACCCATTTGAGAATTAACACAAATTATTTACCTAGAAAATTAATATGATCAGAATGTGTAAAATAGTAGTAGTAAATTTCTAGGAACAGTTCTTCTACATCTGAAAGAGTGAAAATTTTAAGTTGACCCCACTGACCTTGCCTTGAGGAGAAATATGTCTCAAGGCTAAGAACAAAATAACATGATCAAAGAAATGACCCAACCCCAGTCCATCTGGGATCGATAAGGTCTGGCTATGCAGTCCTGAAAAAAACAAGTACAAGGTCAGTGTGCCCCAAAATAGAGTGGCCTAGAGCATAATGGTGTCTATAATAGGCAGAGTGTGCCAATTTGAATGAACCAATGAAATTATGATGTGGTTGTTGTTAATTGTTTATGTGACTTTCCCTATAAGTACTTCTCCCTATTTGAGTTTGAGTTTGACTACTCTGTCTCCTGTGGGAGATATGTGTCATCCCCAGAGCTCTGGCCTAAATAAACCTCTGGTCTGATTACAGCAATATAGGATCTTCATGAGTTCTTAAGTTCAAGTTCTCCCTGTACTTGACTGAGGGGCTTTCTCAATATAGGGTCTGTCACATCATATCAAGTATAATCTATGCAATCCACTTATACCAATGCAGAGAAGGGAAGAAATGCTACCCATTCCAAAGGTGTACAAAATCCTAAATACATCTTCAAGTTATTTGACAATGGGTAGCAGGGTATGTGAATAAAAGTCATCATATAGACGACAGTTCCCCTCAATGTTTTCTGCCAAGATACTCTATGAGAGAGCACGGTTTATATCAGGTTTGTTTACAACTTTTCATAAATTCCTAAACCCTCTCTTTACCCATTTATAAATGCCAAAATATGCTCTTAAAATAGGAATAATCACATAACAACAAAATGGTAAGAATATTATCATCTATAATAACAAAAATGAGAGTTCATATCATGGGGAAAGATAGTTCATTCAAGAGAGTAACATACTTTGAATTACACAACTATTGTATATACAATGTTCAAACTGTGCATAATGCCACATTCAAGTTAAAAGAAAAAATTGTCTGAATAACTGATGTTATAAATATACATTTCATCAAAATAGGTGTAAAACCATGGGCCAAAAATGAATATGTAATGTAAAAATTAAAATGTGAGAAATTTTATACAAATCTAACATGCTTACTGTCAATCTAACATGTCATTTTACATTTAACTTAACAAGAGAGTCACATTAAGATTGATTTCTGGAAACAATCCTACCAGTACTAAAGTTAAATTAGTGCATATTTTTAAAATACTTTTGTTTTGCTTCTTATTTCTTTCTCAAAAATTTAAGGCAATATTTTCATAGGTCATCTAGAGACTGACCCACATAGGGATCAATCAACTATGCAAACACCAAACCTAGACACCATGGCTGATGGCAAGAAGCCCTTGATGACAGGAGTGTGATATAGTGGTCCACTGAAAAGCTCTGCTGCAATCTCACCAATACAGTTAGTGATGCTCTCAAGCAACCATCAGACTGATTACAGGGACCACAAGAAAAAATTAAGGGAAAGGCTGAAGAAGCTGAAGGGAACTAACCAGATCCACTCCTACACACACACCCAAAGATCCTGGAACTAAACCACAAATCAAATAATATACATGAACGGAACACATGGGTCCAGATGCAGATGCAGCAGAGGGTTGCTTTATCTGGCATCAATGTGAGGGGAGGACCTTGATCCTTTAAAGGCTCAATTCCTTGGCATAGGGGAATACTGCTATGGTAAAATAGGAGTGGGTGGAGAGCACTGTTATAGAAGAAGGGGGGATGAAATAGTGGGCTTACACTGGAGAAAATAAGAAAGGGAAGAATACTTGAAATGTAAATAAATATAATATCCAATAACAGTATTTTGTTCAACACTAATATAAAGACTGTTGTCTTTGGAACAATCCACTACATTCTTTAAAGTCACTTCAATATTTGGTATGAATATTCTATCCCAAATTAATATGATTTCTATCTTAAAAACAAATGAGCTCTACTGTGCTGCCAAGATGATGTGTAAGGACTACACTTCCAAGTGATACAACAAATGAGAATCAAGGCCAGTTCACCTGTTTTCATGACCATGAAGTAATCTCATCTGAATACCTCCAGTAGCCTCAGAGTAGAGAGCATCAACACTCCCACTCCAACCCAGGTTATCTTATGACAAACAAAAAGGCTGTGCCAGCACTCATCTGGTCTCACTAACCCCACCACCAGATCCATGTGCTGAACATATGGTATGCAAGCAGGCTCTCCAAAATGCTGCATTTAGCAAGGAACATGGACAGATCTCCCATTCTCATGACTTGGGCCAGAAGTGTTGAAGATTCTTGGAAGGAAACATCAACCCCATACCTTCTCTACCTTATAACAAGTTGTGTTGTTAGCTATCTCACTAATCCCCTTGAAGAAGCCCCACTACATTTATTGGAAGATGGACAGTCTCAGTGCAAGAATCCTTAAAAAATATCATGAATCATTTTCAGCAGCCAAGTAAATATGAGTCTTGTGCTACTGGGCATACTAGTATTATGGGTGGCTTGGTATAGTATAAGAATTGCACAAAAATAGAAGATCTTTGAAATTCATTACTGAATCACATTTAAATATTTATCAATTACTGGTTCAAAGCTAATGTATCTCAGGTGCTAATATTTTCAAGTGAGCATGTTACTAACTAATCCATAAACCTTAGTGAGTAAATTAAAACCTTAAGGACAAAATCTAACTATATGAATTTAACTCAAAGACCACACTGCTATTCACAGTTTTTATTCTCTGTTCTCAGCTCCTCATGTTTCAACTTTTTTCCTGGCTCTGAGACAAAAAAAAATCTTAATATATGCCAATATATGATGCTTTTCTATATATATGGTGAAATATAGGCAGCAGATAGAACTCTAATTAGATTTGAACTCAACATCAACCAAAACCACATTTTAGACATGAATTTTAAATACTCAAAATATTCAGTAAATAAAGACATTTCACTTTCCAAGAAGTTCCTTGTAACATTTTCTTGTAATATTAAGGTTTTTAGAATAAGTTCCCTATCTCTCTCTCTCTCTCTCTCTCTCTCTCTCTCTCTCTCTCTCTCTCTCTCTCTCTCTCTCCCTCCCTCTCTCTCTCTCTCTCTCTCTTTCACACACACACACACACACACACACACACACACACACACCACAAAAAACTACCATATTCTTCCTTTAGCCATTTCAAATGTTTGTCCTTTCATGTTAGAACCTTTGTTCATATCTCCTGTAGTTTTAATTAAAATTAGATATTCTATAGTATCTTTTCTTGAAACACTGATCTGTTCATTTTAATCACAGGAACTCTAGAGTTGAAATAAATTATTGATGTGTTTAGTTCATGATCACAGATGTTGTCGTTACATTTTAACTACATATAACTGGATATTCTGTTGGTTAATAGAATTCTTTTGATCACTAACTCACTCCACTTCACATAGCTAGAGCTCAAAAAAAGAGTGGCAGTTAGCTTCCATCTCATTGGTGGATTGTTTAAATATACATATGATGACCTGGTAAGGTCTGGCAAAGAGATAAATCTTGAGATCCTGTCAAGAAATGCACACTTTGTGTTCTACTTTCTTCTTGCTTCTAAATAACTATAAATTCAAATTCCCCCAGTGTTTGTTGTTAAAATATTTTCACCCATAGATTAAAATATACAGAAATTTTATTTTTTATTACCCAAGAAAGACTTAAGAAATGTGAAGAAAACGTTAAATACAAATGCTTTGACATAAGTGGGAAATGTAACAGACATTTGTTGTGATAGGAAAGTTATTTACCTCATTTAGAAATCAATACCCAGAGATAACAAAAAGTTAAATATAAATATCATAAGCTATAGCTACATTAATCCTTGTTATATTTTCAAAGGTATCCTACTGCCTTCTCTATGGTTACTTCCTTGTGTATGTTTATTAGAATTAGATGTACAATATACCAGGAATAGACAGAACCAAAGTATGCCTTATTTGATGAAAATATTATCAAAATCTGGTAAATGTACTATGTGAAATGATAATCTGTAGTAAAGAAAATAATAGATTAAAATAAAGAAATAAAGCTGTACTTTGTAAGGACATTTAGTACATGTTGTAATATATACCATTAATGACAGATGACACATGTGTTGTCTCATTGAAGACTTTTTGGTCAAACACTTTATATCAGATACCCTTACAAGGGTAACCAAAGAAAAAATAATTAAAAATAGACCATTACCTTGGTGAAGAATAAAAAGAGCCATAGTATGGAGTATACTAGATTTCCCAATAATATGACAGAGTACACAAAGATAGGAAGTTTAAATTAATAAGAAAAGTAAAATAGAATTAATATAGAATAAAAAAAAACATGGTATTATCATAATATCAACCATCTACCTAAAAATACCTATAATAAATAAATGTTAATATGTAGATAACTTACTCTCCAAATGAATTTTCTATATCTTATCTGAAAATGTTTATTAGAAGGCCTATAGACCATTGAAAAAATGGTTAAAGAAAGTTACAACAAATCAAAACACAGCATGGATCACATTCAGATAGAACTTGATGAAATATCTCATGTATCTAAACCTCAGAGATCATATTGGAAAAAGAGAAAATAAAGATGGCAAAATATAGGATATGAGGTTATTTTCTGTAAGATTATGTCTTCTATGAATGCCAGCAATTATACCAACAATGTTTTTTTTTTCAAAATATATCGAGCATGAAACAAATCTGACAGCAAGTGATACATTTTTTCTAGAAATTAAAACAACCATTTTGTTATCCATCATAAAATAATAAGTCCTAAAACACAGATACAAAACATTATCTAATGTAAACTGGCTATATTTATGACTTTAAGGATGAACATGAACATACATACAAATAGCATGCATGTTTGAAAACAAGAGATATATTTGAAAAAGGAGCTAAGAGTATTACTTTGGTGGATAGGGGACAGAGAGGGGAAGGTAAATAAAACTGTATTAAGATCACAAAAATAAAGATAATTTTAAAAGTTAATCTCAACCAAAGAGTGTAGAAGAAATGTTTACTTCCCACCCATCTAATATTAAAACAATTTAGATAGAAATTTTTAATGTTCTTCCTAGAAAACTGGTTGGCTTATTGGAAAAAAATATATATATATAGATTTTTGGTGGTTATTTTCTGAGCTATTTTGCTCAAAAAGGGCTACCCAGAAAATTATTACTCAGTATGGATGATGACTTTCATATTAATAACATGACACAGCCAACCTCCCATACTTTTACTTGTCCTACAATTTTCAGACTTTTATAAGGCTATAATCAGTGGGTGTAGACATTTCTGCAATAAATTATCTGAGCTTGTGAACAACAGATTGAGGATCTCTTTCCTTTTCCTGTCATTTAATGAATGGAAATATACAACCTGTAAGCCCAGCTAGGATAACTTTTTATCAGGTGACACAGATGATTGCCCACAATGGATAATGTTTGGCCTGCAATATAGAACTAGACAGCACCAGGATCTATTCCTCTATCTCTTCCTTCCTTTCCAGTTCTCTCTTTCCTTAAGAGACTCTGAGCTTTAGGTATTGTTATATAAATGACTTACTATTTTCTCAGTAGAATGTTCTATTGAACCCAGAAGCAATTTTGTCTTAGCACTTTCTTTGAAATAGCCTTATTGAATATCTGTCAGATTCTTTTAGTACGAAGTAAAATTGAAGTAAATAATAAAAAAATAGAAAATGTAAAATTTAAACTAATAAACATGGAAAATAATAATAGGCTTTTAAAATTAAAAAAAATGTATGCAATCATTTTACCTGGTATTATATTTAACCAATGAAAACCAGATGTTACTTCAATGGAGACTATGCCTTTTTTACATAAGTATTTGTATAAGTCATGCATAGATCCACATAGATTCTTTTCTCCACAGAAATGGACATTTTATTCAGTAACAACGTTGGTTCTCTGTAACACCCTCATACCTTTATTTAACTTGGTGACAGATCCATAGTAATAAGTATTTCTTACTATCAAGCATGCAAGATGCTCAAGTGGCTAGGACTTTCAGCTTACTTTTACCTATCTTTCTTAGTGGTACATATAGGGGATATGTGAGCAATATCCAGGGAGGAGATAATTTTGACTAGTCCTGTATTTATATATCCAAGCTCCACATCCAAAACAATCAGCATCCTAAGGAAAAACACTTTCCTTTTTATTCAGTCCTGGAATGGGAACAAAAAAATTTGATAACAGAGTATATTGATTTAGAACTCTTCCTCTAATGAGTCTGAGAACAAAACTACCATGAAAGAACCCTGTTTCTATCACTGCCATTCATAATTTAAAGCATTAGGGCATCAAGAATTACTTGCTTTACATGTGTGTAATTTCCACAGTAACAGACCAAGGCATTGCAATCTTTCCCAGTCTCCTTGTTAGGTATTACTAGTGCAACACAAAATAATTTTTCCAAGGATTCTACTACAACCTCTACCTTTTAGCACATTTTCTAATAATTCCCCATTCTTGATTATCTAGATGCTCATTCATTGTTATGAAATTAGTCCCCCCATGCCCAAACTGTTAAATCCTCAAAGTTTAGCATTATGTTAGACATAGAGACACAAGAATAACACAGGAGATGACAGAACAATAGTACAAATCCCTGAGACAAAATGCTCTACTTAACTATATAGCTACCAGAAAAATAGAGATGATTAGTATGGTAAAGATGGTGAAAAGAATATTTCCTGTTCTAAAAACAAATGTTAGCACATTCAAAACTGATAAGATACCACCAACAAATATAAGCCAGTTATAATAGGGCATGGATGATTCAATCGATTATCTTTAATTGATTCTTCCACATATAAATATTTGGATAAGCTTAAATATAAAAGAGGCTCTTAGATTATGAACAAGATCAGGATCTTGAATTTTATAAAATTACCACAGAACTCACAATATTCACAGGATAAATAATAATCACTAATGAAAAATGGTTAATTACATTTAATAGTAATGAAGACAGAGCAATATAACTAAATTAACAAACTATGATTCATGAAAAGTGGGTGCTGAGTACAAACAATAGTAAGTTGTCTTTCAAAATCAAAAAAGAAATAAATTTTAAGATATGAATGTTTTAATTTGAGTATATGGGAAATTTCTGCTTTCACAGTCCTTAAAGAATGAAATATGCAGATATGTAAAAATTAACATAGAATTATGTTTGTTACCAACAATAACAACTTAAACCTGATGTTAGAGTTTGATTGAAATGTAATGTAAAACATCTTAAACCTATGATGCTATCAAGAGGATAAAATAGGAGAACTGCAATGTTTAGGACTTAGTACTCTCAGAGGGTAGTGGCATACTAGGGAATGTGATGTCAGAAAATTCCAGAACGTCTCATGGTGCCAAGTGATCACTGAAAATTTACAAATTTGGACTGCAAAAGCAAACTAAGGATCAACAAGTCCCCTACTCTGTAAGATGCTGAGAGCTGATGTAATACATCATCACTGCAGATGAATCAGAATTCCAAGGCTGAGTTATGACTGATAGATCTTAAAACTGAAGTCATAACCAGAAGCTACAACAAAGATCTTACACAGCAAACAGGAGCAGTTTCATTTAGAAGAAAGTATGAAAAATTATAACATGTTACCTGACCATGATGTTTTTTTGTTTTCATTTTCAGCTGCAGGTTTCCAGAGCAGCCCTCCTCCTCTGAGAAGCAGCTTGTAGTCAATCTCTGCAAAAGCCTGGTATGAGCTGATAAAATTCAACCAGGAGGATTAATGGAAAATTTTATGTGACTAGATTTCTTTAGCTATGGTTGACGCAGAATGGCTGAGTATACTTAGGAAAATAGAGAAAAGATTTCAGACCAATCAGAAGAGAGATCTCAGTAAATGGCGAAGAAAGCAAAAGCCTGTGGTTACCATGGTGATTTCTCCATCAACGCTCCTCTGTCCCTTTCCCTCCTCCCTGCCTGTTGCATCGGGAATAAAAATAAAGACGAAATAGAAAGAGAAGGAACAAAATATTATGTAATTATTTTTTTGATTTCTGGCTTTTTTCAAAACAAAGAAAACTGTCCAATGCTACCTGGGCATGTAAGAATTTATCTGGCTAATGAAACCTATAATAAACCCTCCATTTGTGTCTGGGGACTTCTGCTTGTGATCATGGACTATCAAATGCACACCAGTGTTGAGCCTTTATAATCTTCCGATTATCACAACAAGCTATGCTTATTTGGAAATTTATCACACTAGCTCATTATCTACATTACAACTTGCAATCAATTCAATTGAATTATCTAAAATCATACTTGTGTCCAATTAAATTTAACTATTTACTACAGAACACACTTTATCTTGCATTATAGCAAAGATAAATAAATAATGAGGAGTATATTTTAGAAAAAAATATATCTTAAATCTATGCATATTACAAACATTGCTTTTATTGGGGATACATGATTGTTTTTATTATACCAAGAATCACATTGTGTATATGGGTATGGCATCTATATGAGAACAGGTTGTATTGTTATTTGGGTTACCCACAATATTCTAAGGTAAATTAATGTGATCATATTTTAATACACAATCAACCAATTTAACACTGTTGAAACATGTTCAGCTGCAGACATATCTATAGTATCAAGATGCTAATCTTTCCTGAAAATTATTACTTTCCCTTTGCACACATGTTCATCAAATGCCAACAGCTTCTTCAATCTTCTTTTATCCCAACTCTGACATCTCACTATAAAGCTATCCTCAAGTTTCAAATTTAGATATTGCATACTTAACTGAAATTTTATGAGATATGACTTTGTTTATGCTGTTGCCCTGTGAGTAGCACATATAAAGAAAATCTGTTATGCCCTTTCTGTCACAAGTAAACCCACACTCTATCACAGCACATATTCTGACACAGCCTTAACACGATTTCCAATTTATTCCAACATTTTATCCTATGATAAGCAGTGATTTTATTAGCTGGTGCAAGTGTATAACAATAGACACACCAGGACAAGTGGGACACAAAGGTCTTTGTCCAAACAGAGAGATGCATACCTTCCTGCTTGCAATGGAACCAAGGAGCAACTCCTGGGTTGTGGATCTCCACCTACCCATTCCAGGCAAAGAAGAAGCTTGATTTTTAGGATTTTGGAAACACCCAGGATCACAAGTTTACATGCTCACAGGAGGGATATGTACCAGTCACATACAACGAGGACAGATCACACCAGAGACAACCAGAAGGCAAAAAAATAATACACAGTAACAAAAGCACCAGAAAGCAATACTACTTGGCAAAATGAGAAATCAGTAGTCCAAATACAGGAAGCCCGCAATATCTCAACTTAACTGAAAATCGAGATTCAGATCTAAAATCCCATCTCATGAAGATGATAGAGGATCATGAGAGAAGTTCATAAATCAAGAAATACAGAAAAAAGCAACTATGCAGGTGAAGGTAATAAACATATCCATCCAGAAACTAAAAATTGTAAAGGTTAAATAACGTATAAAAATGCAGAACTATCAGAATTATTCCAGACTTCTCAACAGAGACCCTAAAAGCTAGAAGACCTTAGGTAGATGTTATACATACCCTTAGAGAACAAGATGTCATCCCATACTACTATACTGAGTAAAACTCTAAATTAACGTAGATGGAGAAACCAAGATATTCCACAACAAAATTAATGTAAATGATGGTTTTTTTTTCCCACAAATCCAGCCCTACAAAGAATAATAAATGTAAAACTCCACCACAAGAAGAAAAACTACACTAAAGAAAAATTAAGAAATTAACCTTAAAACAAATAAAAAAGAAAGCAACACAATTATAATTGTACTTCTAACAACAAAAATAATAGTAAGACACAGTCATTTTAATTAATCTGTTTTAATATCATTGGACTCAATTACCCAATAAAAAGACAGCAACTAAGAGACTGCATATGCAAATAAGACCCAGCATTTTTGCTACATAAAGTAAACATTCCTAAGTGATAAAGACTGATACTGTCTGAGAGTAAAATACTAATATATATATATATATATATATATATATATATATATATATATATATATATATATATATATCAACCAAGCAAATGGCCCTATAAAGAACCTGGAGTCGCAATTCTAACATCAAAATAGAGACTCTCCACTTAAACTAATCAAAAAATATAAGGAAGGAGACTTTATACTCACCAATGAAAAAAATCTACCAAGATGAACTCCGAATTCGGAAATTCTATGCCTTGAATGCAAAGGCACCCATATTTGGAAAAGAAACATTGTTAAACTCAAAGGATGCATTTAAACTCACAAAATAATAGTGAGAGAATTCAACCCTACTCTCACCAATAGAATAAACATGGAAATAAAAAATGAACATATACATGGTGAAACTAATCAGAAGTTATGAACCAAATGTATGTAACAAATTTAACATAATATTTGTAAAACATTTCAACCTAAAACCAAAGAATATACTTTTTTTTATCATCACCTCATGATACCTTTTCCAAAACTGACCAGACCATCAGTCACAGAAAAGTTCACAACAGATACAAGAAGATTGAAATTATTCAGTGCATATGAACAAATCACTAAGGTCTAAGGTTGGTCTTCAATAACAAAAAAAAAAAAAAAAAAAAAAAAATAGAAAGCCCATGTATATATTGATACTGAAAAACTTTTTTTTCTCTTTCAACTTTATTCTAGAGAGAGAGAGAGAGAGAGAGAGAGAGAGAGAGAGAGAGAGAGAGAGAGAGAGAGAGATGTACAGATTTTAGAGGCATTTTGGGATAACAATATATGAATATATTTTTGTCAGTACTTAAGTCTTTAAGAAGTTTGATAGAATGCATTGAAATCTACTAATTATCATAAGCAAAAAGTACATGTAGAACAGAAAATAACATAGAAACTGTCAGAGTTTTCTAGGTGTGTAAAGATTAAGCATAATGATGTTTGAATACCAAAATTTGCCACAAGGTTATATTCTTAGCTCTTACATTAATAATGATTTAAGGTACAGGAGTACCTCACTCTGAGAGACTGCTATACACTTTTTTCTCTCCTCAGAAGGACTGAAGCATTCACATTGTGGCTTTTGTTTTTCTTGATCTTCATGTGCCCTGTGGGTTGTTTCTGAGGTATTCAGAGCTTTCTGAGGCTAGTATCCAATTATCAGCAACTGCATATTTTGTCTGTTCTTCTGTCACTGGGTTACCTGACACAGGATGATATTCTTTAGATGCATCCATTTTCTTATGAATTTCATAAAGTCATTGTTTCTTATAGCTGAGTAGTACTCTATTGTGTAAATATAACATAATGTTTTAATCTATTCATCTACTGTAGCGCATCTGTGTTATTTCCAGCTTCTGACTATTATATATAGGGCTGCTATGAACATTATGGTGCATGTGTACTTATTGTATGTTGGAGCATTTCTGGGGCATATGCCCAGAACTGAAATAACTGGGTCTTTTGGTAGCAATGTGTTCAATTTTCTGAGGAACCGCCAGACTGATTTCTAGAGTGGTTCCACCAACTTACAACCCCATTAACAGTGGAGGAGTGCTGAACAAATTTATACTCATTGAAAATATGATAAGGAAAAATTAATAAAGAAATTATGTTTTTTAGAATTCAATGGAATGAAGGTACAGCATACACAAACTTTGAGACACAGTAAAAACAGTTCTAAAAATAATACTCATAGCGCTGAGGGCAACCATAAAGATATTACAGAAAAAAAAAATAACCTAGCAGCTTAACAGCACATCAGAAACCTCTAGAACCGAAAGAAACCAATAAACCCAATAGGAAAAGATGGCAGAAAATAATCAAAATCAAGAATAAAGTCAACCAAGTATAAAAAAATAACTATACAATTAGACAACTATTTATCTGATGAAATTATCAAAGATTTTGTTGAGTTTTTTCTGTCAATGTTCAAAAGTGAGATTGGTCTGAAGTTCTCTTTCCTTGTAGGGTCTTTGTGTGGTTCAGAAACAAGGGTTATTGTAGCCTCAAAAAATGAATTAGGTGATATTCCATCTGATTCTATCTTGTGGAATAGTTTGGAGAGTATTGGTGTTATGTCCACAATAAATGACTGAAAAATTCTGTACTGAATCTATCTGGACCTGGGCTTGTTTATGGTTGGGAGGCTTTTGATGATTTCTTCTATTTCTTTAGGTGTTATGGGATTATTTAGATGGCTTTCCTGGTCATGGTTTAACTTTAGGATCTTGTATCTGTCTAGGAATTCATCCATTTCCACCCAATTTTCCAACTTTGTGGAGTATAGGCTTTTGTAGTAGGATCTGATGATTTCTTGAATTTCCTCACTTTCAGTTGTGATGTCTCCACTTTCCTCTCTGATTTTGTTAATTTGTATACTCTCTCTTTGGCCTCTAGTTAGTCTGGCTAGGGGTTAATCAATCTTGTTGAATTTCACAAAAAACTAGCTCTTGGTTTTGTTGATTCTTTCAATAGTTCTTTTTGTTTCTATTTGGTCTATTTCAGCCATAATTTTGATTAATTTTTACAGTCAACTCCTCTTGGGTGTATCTGCTTCCTTTTGTTCTAGAGATTTTAGCTGTGCTATCAAGTTGCTGATGTATACTCTCTCCAGTTTCTTTTTGGAAGGGCTCAGAGCTATGAGTTTTTCTCTCAGTACTGCTTTCTTTACATCCCATAAGTTTGAATATGTTGTGTTTTTGTTTTCATTGAATTCTAGAAAACCCTTAATTTCTTTCTTTATATCTTCTTTGACCATGTAATCGTTTAACAGAGCATTGTTTAGTTTCCATGTGTATGTGGGATTATTTTTTTGTCTTTGTTGTTGTAAAAGACAAGCCTTAGAACATGGTGATCTGAGAGGATGCATGGGAGTATTTCAAACATTTTATATTGACTGAGGCTTGTTCTGTGTACAATTATGTGGTCAATTTTTGAGAAGGTGCCATGGGGTGCTGAGAAGAAGTTGTATTCTTTTACTTTATGATGTTATGTTTTGTAGATATCTATTAATTTCAATTGGTTCATAGTCTCTGATAGGTTTACAGTGTCCTTGTTCAGTTTCTGTTTCCATGAACTGTCCATTGGAGAGAGTGGGGTATTAAAGTCTCCCACCATTATTGTGTGGGGTGAAATTTATTTTTGAGCTGTAGTATGGTTTCTTTAATGAATGTGGGTGCTTTTGTATTTTGAGCATATTAAGGATTGAGAATTCTTGCAAACCGAATCCAAGAACACATAAAAACGATCATTCACAATGACCAAGTAGGCTTCATCCCTGGGATGCAGGGATATTTTAATATAAGGAATTCCATCACTGTGTTCCAGCATATAAAAAACTCAAATAGCAAAATCACTTGGTCATCTCACTAGATGCTGAGAAAGCATATGTCAAAATTCAACACCTCTTCATGTTAAAAGTCCCGAGAAGAACAGGAATCCAAGGTCCATACCTAAACATAATAAAAGCAATACACAGAAAACCAACAACCAACATCAAAGTTAATGGTGGGAAATGTGAAGCAATCCCACTAAAATCAGGGACTCAACAAGACTGCACACTCTTCCCCTACCTATTCAACATAGTAATGGAAGTCCTGGCTGAAGCAATTAGACAGCAAAAGGAGATCAATGGCATAAAAATTGAAAAGGAACAGGCAAAAACATCATTCTTTGCATATGACACGATAGTGTATGTAAGTGACCCCACAAATTCCACCAGAGAACTCCTACAACTTCAGCAAAGTGGCGGGATACAAAATTAACTCAAACAAATCAGTAGCCTTCCTATGTTCAAAGGAAAAATGTTGAAAAAGAAATTAGGGAAAAGATACCTTTCACAATAATCACAAAAAACTATGAAATACCATTGTGTGACTCTAACTAAGCAAGTGAAGGACATGCATGATAAGAACTTCAAACCTCTAAATTAGGAAACCGAGGAAGATCTCAGAAAATGGAAAGATTTCCCATGCTCATGGATAAGAAGGATCAACATTTTAAAAATGGCCATCCTGCCAAATGCAAACTACATATTCAATGCAATCACCATCAAATTTCCAGCCCAGTTCTTCACTGAGTTGGAAAGATCAATTTGCAATTTCATCTGGAATAACAAAAGACCTAGAATAGTGAAATTAATCCTCAACAACAAGAAAACATCTGGGGGAATCACTATAACTTAACGAAAGCTATATTACAAGGCACTTGTGCTGAAAACTGCATGGTACAGATACAGAAATAGGCATGTGGATATATAGAATAAAATAGAAGACCCAGAAATGAGCCCTCACATATATGGTCACCTTATTTTTGACATAGGAGCTGTAAACATTCAATGGAAAAAGGACAGCCTATTCAACAAATGGTGCTGGTCCAACTAGCACGCAGCATGCAAAAGAATGAAAATAGATCATTTCTTACCTCCTTGTGCAAAGCTCAAGAGTAAGTGGATCTAAGATCCCCACATTAAAACAGATACACTGAAACAATTAAATGAGAAAGTAGGGAAAACCTTAGAACACATAGGCACAGCAGAAAATTTTCGGAACAAAACACCAATGGCTCAACCTCTAAGGTCAAAGATTAACAAATGGGACTTAATGAGATTATGAAGTTTCTGTAAGGCTAAGGACATTGTCAAAAAAACAAAATGGTAGCCAACAGAATGGGAAAAGATCTTTACCAACTCCACATCAGATAGAGGCCTAATAACCAAGGTATACAAAAAGTCAAAAAACTAGACACCAGAGAATCAAACAACCCTATTAAAAATGGGATATAGAGCTAAACAAAACATTCTCAATTGAGAAATATTGAATGGCTGAGAAACATCTAAGGAAGTGCTCAACGTCCTTAGCCATCAGGGAGATCCAAATCAAAACAACCCTGAAATTCCCCCTCACACCAGTCAGATTGGCTAAGATACAAAACTCAGATGACAGCAGATGCTGGCAAGGTTGTAGAGAAAGAGGGACACTTCTCCACTGTTGGTGGGGTTGTAAACTGATACAACCACTCTGGAAATCAGTCTGGAGATTCCGCAGAAAATTGGACATAGTACTACCTGAAGATCCAGCTATTCCACTTCTGGGGGTATACCCCAGAGAACTCCAATATACAACAAAGATACATGCACCACAATATTCATAGCAGCTCTATTTATAATAGCCAGAAGCTGGAAAGAATCCAGTTGTTCTTCAGTAGATGAATGGATACAAAATTTGTGGTACATTTACACAATGGAGTACTACTCAGCCATCAGAAACAATGACTTAACGAAATTCTGAAGAAAATGTTTGCATCTAGAGAACATCATCCTGAGTGAAATAACCCAGTCACAAAAAGAACAGACATAATTTGCAGTCACTGATAGTGGGATCCTAACCCCAGAGGCTCGGTCGGCACCAGAAACAACTCACAGACTGTGTGAAGTTCAAGAAAAAAGAAAAAACAAACAAACAAACAAACAAATAAATAAATAAATAAATAAATAAATAAATAAAACGACATGCTCAATTCGTACACACCAAGAAAATGTTGACTAATTCCGGGTTACGTTCTGTTTTACATGTACTTTTTACTCATTGTAACTCGTAAGACCTTAATGCAGAGCATCAGACCTTAAAAAAAAAGGAAGAAAAAAAAAAAAAAGCCAAGCACTGACGCAATTGTATTTATATACATTCATGCAAAAATGTTTAATTTTTTTTCTTTTATCTTTGTTTTTTAAAATAAAGTTTAAAAGAAAAGAAATTATCAAGATAGAAAAACACTTAAGTAGACTAATCAGTAAACAGAAGAGACAGAATATTTATTAACAAAATTAGAAAAGAAAAGGGAAACTGAATAACAGAAAGTAAGTAATTAAAAGTAATTGTTAGATTCTACTGAAAAATCCTATAATCAACAAAAACAGAAAACCTAGACGAAGTGGATGATTTTCTAGAACATTACCAGGTATCAAACTTAAATCTCGATCAGATAAACTTTCTAAACTGTCCCATAATCCTTATGGAAATAAAAAGAATCATTGAAAGATTTGCAATGCCTCACCACTCCCTCCCCATGTGCCAACAAATTGTACCAGATTTTAGTGCAGAATTCTATCAAATCTTCACAGAAACCTAATATAATATTATTTAGTCCATTCCACAAAAGAAAATCAGAAGGAACACTACCTAATTTGTCTTTGAATGAAGCAACATTTATGATTATATCTAAAACACAAAATGACTCAACAAAGAAATACAACTTCTGATTAGTTTCATTTTTGAATAACCCAAAATATTTAATAAAATTTATGCAAAGCAAATCTTAGAACATATAAAAATGGCCATACACCATGACTGTAGGTTGATATCTGTATGCAAGTGAGGGCTGACACTAGTTATGTCAAGGCAATACATGATTGGATGGGAAAGAGTGGGGCAGGAATAAATTTCTGGTAATTTGAAAAAGATTGAGAAGTTGGAGTGTCAAGGAAGCTAAAGGAAGGGGTAGAAGGGGAAGGATATGGATGCCAACCTGGTGGCAGATATAAATACTTTGCACATAAATACAGGTTGTTATGTGTATTTTGTTCCTTAATGTGTCTACTTAATTGAGTTCAAAAGAAAGTGTAGTGGCGGGACACACACTGTCTGTTATGGAATTGGGATGAACGTGTACCAGGTCTGGTAAGAACCCACCAAGGGAAAGTGAGTGAAAACACCAAGTGGGTAACTCAGGTCATAAGCAGCTTGGCAGGCAGCATAGACCAACTGGGTCAAAGGAAACTTGGGTTTCCTTTGATATTACATGGGGGCAGCATGGAGCTGCTAAGTTAAAGTTACTCAACAGTGCTATGTGACCCCAAGGGTCCTAGCAAAAGCTCAGTATTAACTATCCTGGTCAGAGAGAGCTGGGGACAGTGCAGACCTGTAGAGCGCATGAACTCGTCTAGACTATTTTGTTTGGTTTGTTTGTTTGTTTCACCAAAAGCATCTTTGTCCTAAAGATGCACGGATATTTCAATATAATGAAATCCCTCAAAGTAATTTACTATATAAACAAACTCAAAAAACAAACTAACAACAACAAAACCACAAGGTAATCTGACTAGAGGCTGAAAAAGCCAGAAATTCTAAGAGACTGTGGAGGTCTCTTACAACTGACAAACAACTTCAGCAAAGTGACTGGATTCAAAGTTATCTCATACAAATCAGTATTTCTCATCTACTCAACAAATAATTGGGTAGATAATAAACTTAGAAAAATTATTCCCCTTAAAATAGCCATAAATTTTATAAAATATCCTGGTATGACTCTAACAAAGCAAGTGAAGGATCTGATTCCGAACTTTATATCTCTAACGAAAGACATCAAATACCACCTCATATAATGGGAAGATCTCCAGTGATCATGGGTCATCATGTTTAATGCAGTAAAAATGGACATCTTACCAAAGGTAACCTACAGATTCAATGCAATCCTTATCAAAACTCCAACTTAGTTCTTCACAGAGACAGAAAAACAAAAAAACAAAAAAAACAAAAATAAACAAAAAAAAAAAAAAAAACAATTCTCAAATTCATCTCGAGTAGCAACAAAAATAACAACCCAGGATAGTGAGAAATATCAATAGTAAGAGATATTCTGGTGGAATCACCATCCCTGACCTCAAGCTCTACTAGAGAGTAACCATGAAAATACCCCCTTGTTATTAGTACAGAAAAAGACAGGTCGAAAAATGGAATAAAATTGAAGGTCCAGAAATAAACCCACACATCTATGGTGAGTTTATTGACAATTAATACAAAATTTCCAACAGATAAAAAGACATCATATTAAAAATATAGCTAGTTCAGCAGGCAATTGAGATGTGGAAGAATAAAGATTTAGACATTCTTATCTCCTTTTACAGAGCTCAAACCTGAGTGGATCAATGACTGAGAAATAAAACCAGACACAATAAATATAACAGAAGAGAAATTGGGAACAAACCTGAAACACCATGGGACAGGGAAATTTTTGCTGAAAAGAACACCAATGGCTTGGGATCTAAGATTAACATTTGATAAAAAGGATCTCAAGACATTTAAAAGCTTCTGTAACAGATAGGACATGATGTATAGGACAAAATAGCAACCAACAAGTTTGGAAAACATATTTAAAACCCTTACATTGGATAGAGGACTAATATCCAGTATGTACAAAGAACTCAAGCACTTAGACTCCAGAGAACCAAGCAACCCTATTAAAAATGGGGTACACAGCTAAACAAAGAATACTCAATTGAGTATGCCCAAATGGCTGAGAAGCAGCTAAATAAATGTTCATCATTTTTATAAATCAGAAGATTGCAAATCAAAATGACCCTGAGATTCCAGCTCATTCTAGTCAGAATGGCTAAGATCAAAAACTCAGGTGATAACAGAAAGGTTGTTTTGAGGTTGTGGAGATAAAGCTAAAACAACAGAGAAAAAACTGTTGAGGTTGTGGAGAAAACAGTATACTCCTCCATTTTTGGAAGGACTGCAAGCTGGTATAAAAAAAAAAAAAACTTGAAAAATCTCTTTGGGTTCCTCAGAAAATTGGAAATAGTTCTACCACAGGAGCCAGTTATACCATGCTTGAGAATATACTTAAAATATGCTCCAATATATAACAAGGACACATGGTTTCTAATGTTCATATCAGCTTTAGTTACACTAATCAGAACCTGAAAATAACCCATATGTTTCTCACTGTGAAATGAAAACAGCAAATTTGGTACGCTTAAGCAATGAAATACTATGTAGCTATTAAATACAACAACTACATTGAGTTCACAGGAAAATGGATGGGCCTAAAACATATTATCCTCAGTGAGGTAACCTACTCACAGAAAAACTCACATGGTATGTCCTCACTGATAAGTGGTTATTATTCCACAATTTTGGGAATCCCAGTATACAACACACCAACAATATGAAAAAGCTCAGGAAGAAGAAAGACCAAAGTGTGTAGGCTTCAGTTCTACTTAAATGTAGGAACAAAATAATTCCTGGATGTAGAGAAAGGAATGGATCTGGTAGGGTGAGAGGAGAGTGAAGATTAGAAGGGTCAGGGTCAGAATTGGGAGGAAACAGGATACATTCAGGAAATGGGATGGAGTTGTGTATCAGTTAGTGATGGGGAAATGGGGGTAGCAACTAGAAAGTCCCAGATTTCAAGGAGTCATGTGGTTTCCAGGACTCATCAGGGGTGATATTAGCCAGAATCCCCAACACAGGGGAGATTGGACATAGAGAGACACTAATCAGTGGATAGGCACAGCTCTCAGGTGAGATATGGGGCCTCCGGTACATATCAAGGATTTGATCCCAGAATTTTTTTCATCTAAAGAAATCACAAGGAATTAGAAGATGAGAGAATGAAGAAAAGGCTCTCCAGAGAATTCCTACCCATTGATCCATGACATCTGCAGACACCAAACCAAGATACTATTATATGCATTTATATGTGTGTCCTTTCTTCAGGAATAGGCAAAGGGTATTATAATCTGTTCACTCATCTTGTTAGGTATTAGTTATACAATAAACTATAATTATTCCAAAGATTTCATTACAACTACTGCCTTTACATCCATTTTCAACTAATTTTCCAGTATTGGTTATTGGTATGCTCATTTATTTCTCTTTAATGAGCTCCAAAATCTGTTAAATGCTCAAAGTTTCTCGTTATGGTAGTCACATAGAAGCAAAAGAAATGCATATAATAGAAGAAAATAAGAAAAATCACTTAACCCAGTTCTTATAGTTAACTATATAAGAACGAGGAAATAGTTGTGATAAATTTGGTAAAGATATTCATTAAGAAAGTAATTTTCTGTTCTAAAAAACTGTGAGCAATTTCAAAAGTGATGAGATACCAACTATAAATATAAGCCAGGTATAAAATGAAATGAATGATACAATCTATTATTATCAAGAAATTTTTCCACATATAAATATTTATATAAACTTAAATGCAATTCAGGTTCTTAGATTATACATAGGAACAGAAACTCAAATTTTGTAAAATTTCTAGAGAACACACAATATTCACAGGGTAATTAGTAATAATCACTATCAAAATTGTCAATGATATTAAATAGTAATTGAAGCAAAGCAATATAACTAACCCAACTTAATATGACTCATGGTAAGTAGGTGATGTATGGAAACTTTAGTAGGAAAATATAGAAATTTTGGTTTATTAAACTTTTAAATATGGTTTTCTGTGAATTCTTTGCTTTGACAGTATTTAAAGATTGAAATATGCAGATATATAAGAAGGAACATCGAATTATGCTTGTTTCCAAAATAATAACTTAAACCTTGTATTAGAATTTGGATTAAAAAGTAATGTCTAGGATCTGAGAACTTTGATGGTATCAATATGTTAAAAAAGAAGAAGGGCAGAGCTTGGTTTTTATTACTGTTAGAGGAAAAGCAGCTTAAAATATAAGCTCATTCAGAAAATGTTCTAGAATATTTTATGATGACATGTGATCACTGCTACCTTTATATAAAAATCCTTTACATACCTGATCTGCAAAAGCAGATAGAGGAGCAATAATTTCCTATTTCTGTAAGATACTCAAGACTGATATAATATGTCAGCATTGAAAATGAAGCAGAACTCCAAGTTTTAGAGATCTTAAAATGAAACAATGATAAGAATCAAGAATGAATACCTTGCACTGCAAACAGGAACAGTTAAATTTAGAGACAAATGTGAACAATCATTACATATTATCTGACCATGCTGATATTCTCTTCTCATGTTCATCTTTATGTTTCCAGAGCACTCCTCCTCCTCTCAGGAGCAGTTTGTAGTCAATCTCTGCAATACCTGGTATGAATCGATAGCTAGATATCAACCAGGAGCATTACTGGAAAAATTTTATGTGAATAGATTTCTTTAGGTTTATTTGACTAAAAATGGATGAGTATACTTAGGGAAACAGCAAAAAGATTTGGGACCAATCAGAAGAAAGATTTCAAAAACAATAAAGACAAAAGCAAAAAGCCTTTTGTTACCATAAAGATTTCTCCATCAAAGCTCCTATATCTCTTCTCTCCTTCCTTGCCTGTTCCATCAGGAATAAAAATACAGATGATATAGAAGGAATAGTACAAAATATTATGTAATTATTCTTTTATTTCTGGCTAATATTCAAAACAGAGTAAGCTGTCCAATACTACCTGGTCCTGTGAAATCATCTGGCAAATGGAACCTGTAATAAAGTTTTCATTTGTGTCTAGGAACTTCTGCTTGTAATTACAGGCTATCAAATGCACCTCAGTGCTGAGCCATTGTACTCTTCCTGTGCCAATATCTTGACAAGTTGTGAGTACTTAGAAATTTATCACACTAGCTCATATATTTACAAACATTACAACTTGTAATCAATACACTTGAGTTATCTAAAGAATATTGAAATAAGTTTTGTTTGTAGATACATGTTGATTTTTATTACAGAGAATCACATTGTCTATATCTATCTGTATGGTGTTTATATGAGGACTTCCAAAATTGTTATTAAGGTGTCATGTTATTGGAAACAGTTAATATTTATATATTACATAATCTATTTAAAATTCAACCATAGCATACAATTCTTTAGGGTTACCCACAATAATCCTTGTTTCTTTATACTTGAATAACCCATATGTTAATACTGTTACTCTGTGAGTAGCACATATGTAGTTGAAAAAAAAGTGAAACAGAAGATTCTCTTCTAACCTCACTGTCATAAGCAAACCAACTTCATAACAAAGTACACATGTGTCCTGTATATGAGTTCCAATTTTCTTAAACTGTCTTTCCTTTGACAAGCATTAATTTTTATTAACTAGTTCAAATTATGGTTGTCATTTTGCATTACAGAGGTATTAATAATGTTATTGACTGAAAATTTATTATAGCTTTAAATATTACATTTTCCTAAATAGTAAGGATAAAATACAATTATTTAATAATTAGTAAATTAATAACACATGTTGTTCTTATTGCCTTATGCAATGTTGCTCATCCTTTTGTGGTCCTGGTAGTTCAAGTCTTTTCAACAAAACCCTCCTAGATGTATGTTCCTCATTTTCTTCCTTTCATTCATATTTGTTTTGCTTGGGTGTTTTTATTTTTGTTTTCTTTTTTTTGTGTTTGTTTGTTTGTTTTTACTCTCTTTCTCTTTGTTTTTATGTTGGATGATAGTTTTTTAAAATATGTCACAATGTAGAATTTTATAAATAATGATGAGTAGATTAGTCACAGATCTACAAGCAAATATCACTTAGAGATCTGGACTATCTATTTACTGTTTCTGCTTCAACCAAGCATTGAGATGTAATAGGGGCCCCCACAAAACACAAGGGACATGGGCACCCCTATACAGCTAGAGTCCAACATTTCTTCAAGCTTTTTTCTGCTCCTGGGAGCAGAGCCTCTGTTCTTGTCTTCCCAACCCACCCATGTAGGTTTATGTTAAGGCAATACATAATTGAATAGTAGAGAGGTAGGCAGGAAAAGAGTTCAGAAAGTAAAAGAGAAGGTAATAGGTGAAAACTTATGAAGGAAGAAGATGGAAGCCAAAGTGTATGTTTCTGTCAGCACAGCTCTAGCTTGATGAGGTTGTCACACGTATTTCTCAGGGTTTTTAATGGGTCTAATTATCTTAAATAGATGGTCAGATTAAATCTTTGTGTATTGGTTGTAAGCTTATTGAAGAGGGTTTGTGGATTGAGAATTTAACATATAAACCTATTTGATATGTATATGGCAAGGCAATAGACAACATAAAATAAATGAAGTGAAACTTGAAGCAATTCCATTAAAATCAAGGACAAAAATGCTGCCCACTCCCCTCTATCTCTTTAATATTGTACTTCAATTTCTAGACAGAGCAATTAGGCAAAAAATTAATGTGATATTAATAGGGAAAGAGAAAGTCAAGTTATCACTATTTGTAGATGATATGTTTGCATACATAAGCTACACAAAAGCATCCAAAAGAGAGCTCCTCTGGCTGATAAACAACATTGGAAAAGTGCTAGGATGCACTCAAAAAATACATATCTTTCTTCTATTCAAAGAATAATTGGTATGAGAAAAAATAGAGAAATGACATGGTTTATAATAGTCAGAAATAATATATCTTGGTGAGACTCTAATCAAGCACGTAAAAATTTGTATGAAAAGAATTTCAAGGCTCTGAAGAAAAAAATTAAGAATACCCCAGAAGATGGATAGATTTTCCAATATTCGTAGATTGTCAAGATTTACAGTAAAAATGTCCATTTCAACAATTGCAATATGCAGACCCAATGCTATGCCCATCAAAATTCTAACTCAATTTTTCACAGAGACAGAAAGAGCAATTCTCAAATTTATCTGAAAATCCAAACAATACAAACAAATCAAAACAGGATATAATAAACCATTCTCAGTAATAACATAAATTCTGGGGGAAATAATAATCTCTGACTCAAGCTCTACTACAGAGCAATAATGATGAAAAACACACAATACTGGTACAGAGACAGACATGTAAATCAGTGAGATAGAATTAATGAAACAGAAATTAATTCACACAGCCTTGGTCACTTGATCTTTTACAAAGGAGCTAAAACCATAAAATAAAAAACAAGGCTGCATTTTCAACAAATGCTGCTGTTTCAACTGGGAGTCAGAAGAATCCAAAATGATTCATTTGCACATCCTTGTACAAAGCTCACATCCAAGTGGATCAAGGTCCTCCACATAAAACCAGCTATAATGAACTTGCTAGAAGAGGAATTGGGAAAGATCCTAAAACACAATTGGCACAGAGGAAAATTCATAAACAGGACACTGGTGGCCTATGCTATAAGATCAAAAATTCAGAAATGAGACCTCATGATATTGAAAACCGTTTGTAAGGCAAAGTATAATATTAGTTAGACAAAATATCAATCCACACATTATGAAAAGAATTTTACTGAACCTACTACTAATAGAAAAAATACATTCAAAATATACAAAAAACTCCAGAAGTTAGACTCCAGAAAAATAAATAAGTCTACTAAAATGGGGTACAGATCTAAACAGTGAATTCTCAACTGAGAATTCACAAATGGCTAAGAAGCAGTTAAAGAAAATTTAAAAAACCTTGGTAATCAGGAAAATTCAAATCAAAACAACTCTGAGATTCTAACTCATGTCAATTAGAAAGATTAAGATCATTCAACATTTTTTCTTGCTTGAGTTTTTGTTTGTTAATTTGCTTTTATTTTTATTTTTTATGCCCAACTTCCCAATTTTGTCTATCTCTGTCTGCTTCTATCTCTCTACCTCTCTGTCTCACTTTGTGATTCCCTCTGTCTTTGTCTCTCTTTATCTCTGTCCATGTTTGTGTGTGTGTTTATTGTATCACACTGTAGAGTAAATGAACTGTTTATGAACAAATAAGAAACAGATATACAAATATATAATACAAATTTTTCTGGCTATGGTTCTAAATCATGGAATAAGTTTGCATTAATGCAAATTAGATGTTAGTTACTTCCACACGGTTTCTAATAATTTTTTCAATAGTTATTTCGAAGGTCAGTCCGAATTATACATCAAATATTTTGATGTTCTATTGGTATCCGGGATATTTCAAACAAAATACACTGATATGTAGTGATGCTTGTTCTCTATTAAACATTCATTCAACATCCCTAGATTATGAAATGCATGTTATCATAAACAATGACATTTTTGAACTTTCTTCTTTGCAGGAAATGTGAACAATACAGAGATACATAACCAAATATTAACCAGATAGTGTGAGGAGAGAGAGAGAGAGAGAGAGAGAGAGAGAGAGAGAGAGAGAGAGAGAGAGAGAGAGAGAGAGAGAGAGAGAGAAAGAGGGGGAGAAGAGAAGACAGGAGAGAGGATTTAGAAAACACTGCTATAAATGGGAGGTCTCCATCAATTCCCTCTACTCCATGCCTAGGAAGCTTCATGAAAAAATAAAAAAGACAGAAAGAATTTAAAAGCCAAAGAATTGGAAGACACCAAGAGACTTATTCTCATTAAATCAAATGATGAATGTTGATATGAGCTACAGGTATCTGCAGAGGATATCTGAATCTGCACTAGCTCCTCTAAATGTGTGTGTACATTTCTTTTATTTACTTATTTACATACTAAATATTGCCTTGTTCAAGGGCTTCTCTAAGAGATCCTATCCTTCCAACTTTCCCATTGTCTCTGATGGGGAGCTCTGCCACTATCTCTCCACCCTCATGCATCAAGTCTCTGCAGGAGTAAGTGTATGGTGACACTTTGAGGCCACATGGGGAGCACTTTGCTACATATGTGTCTTGGGCCAATCCCTGTATCCTTTTTGATTGCTATCTCATTATCTAGGTCCTTTCAAGATTGCATAACAGTTAACACTGTCAGTCCTTTGGTGAAGTTGCCATCTCCTTGAGAGCCATCTGCTCTTCTACAGACCTTTGTCCAATGTTAGTCTGTGGTTATCTGCATCTGTCTCAGTAAACTGTTGGGCAGAAGCTCTGAGAGGGCTGTTGTGATAGGCTCATCTCTGCAAGCAGAATATATGATTATTAGTAAAGTCAGGGATCCCTATGATGTACAGACATTTCAGCCAGTTGCTCATAAAAACTCAATTCTTTCTACATTCATCTATTAAACTGTTCCTAAGTATCCTGCATCCTTACCTTACTGTATCTTTCTCCATAAACTTTTCTTGTTCTGCCCCTTTATGTAGCTACAGTGGGTAATCATTGTTCCCAGAATCCTCTCTCTTCTTGCCCGTGTCCCACCCCCTATATTCTGTCTCAGCTCATTTGCTATCAGCTGTTTTTTTCTTTTTTTTTTTTTTGAGGTGTGATACTGACAAGAGATTGTTGAAACAAGGAAAACCATTACTAATCTATTTTTGTTTGTTTTAATTTTGACACAAAATCTCACTATGCAAGTAGTCCAGTTCAGGTACTTCCTAAGTATATCAGACTGACCTTGAACTTACAGATATCTTTCTATCTGTACATACAATGTAGTATTATTAAAGGTGTGTACCACCATCACATGCCAAGAAGATCATACATAGCAGGCTCTAGAGTTTCATGCCACTTTGAAAAAAGGTAGAGTCTTCTGAAATAGGGAGCTTCAATTGAGAAATTTCCTCCATATATGTGTTGTAGGGAAGCCTGTAGGGCATTTTTATAATTAGTTATTAAATTGCAATTGATGTAGATCATTGTGTATGTTGACATTCAGGGGCTGGTAGTCATGGATTGTATAAGAAAGAAAGTAGGCTCAACATGCCTATGAGGACCAAGCCAGTAAGAGGGACTATTCCAAGAACTCTGCATCAAATCCCACTTTTTAGATTCCAGCCCTGCTTGAGATTATGTTCTCACCTTTTCTTTCAATAAAGAACGCTGATATAGAAACATAATTCAAATAAACCCTTTCCTCCAATAGAAACATAATCCAAATAAACCCTTTTCTCCAAAGGCTGTTTAATTCATGGTGTTTCTTAAGAACAAAGGAAACCTTGGTGAAGATGACAATGCTCCTATTCTTCCTGCTTTGGTATGTTTTCTAATAGAAATTGTAACAATAATTTAGATCATATGATTGTGGGGTATATGTATAGGTATGTATACATGTAAGTATATGTACATGTATATGTGCATATCTGTATATACGTATATATATATGTATGTATGCATATGTGTGTATGATTATTTGTGTGTTTGTTTTCATGTGTGTCTGATTACTTATATGCATGTGTATGAAGTGTTTTGCAACTAAATACCTATATTTTACCCTGTTTTTTCTTCCTATAAGACATCAATATTTTGCTTGTGGTTCACACACACACGCACACACACACAAGAAATATACTTCTTCGAATTTGTAAAGCCCTTACATATTACACAAGCCAATATATTTACACAGTATCTCTTTCCATCATTTAAACAATATACGTGATGTACTTTTTTCTGTGACCACATTTCTCTGAAGAAATGTGACCATATTTCTTGTCCACTTTCTTCTTCCTTGCACATAGCCAAAACTCGGCAGAGGCAAATAAGAGTGTTTTATCTCAAACAGAGGAAGTTTCCTTTGTTTCTTATTGTTTTTAAATTTGATATATATGGATTATTTATATCCTCTGGTCTCATAGAGACATATTTATACTAATAAATTATGTTCTTTCAGCATGCTTATCTCCATAACAGTCCATTTTTTTCTGGCCTACACTTTCCTGACAGTTTCATTGGCATCTGTAACATTAACTCTATGTTCTTTTCATGTTTGATAAATCAGCTTCTTACAACCTTTTATGTTTGTGGCCCTTACTCCTCTGATTGTTTGCCCACATACTTTTTGTGCTCCTCTGTACCTGTTCTTCTCAATACTTAAGCAATACCTTTCTCATTGGAGGTTTTTAATACACACAGGATTCCTTGAAGTCCCCTACTCTCTTGGATTAAAGAGATAGTAAAAGGACACTAGCCAACATGCCAATCATGGCTCTGGCAGACTTGCTCTTCTTTCCCATTCCTTGTATCTTGCTAAAAGATATTAGCTTATATTTATAAATATAGCAATCAAGATGCATTCCCTTATTTGGAAAATCCCTCTTTCTGAAACTTACAATGAACCTCCATGTATCAAAGTACTAAAGTCCAGCTTCCCTAATTAATATATCCAATCAAAATTAATATCTCACTCTAATATAGGGATTTTACTTTATACTTTTTATGTTGTCAATTTCTCATGGGCCACACCAGTCTTCTCTCTATTCAGAGACAGTCATTTGTTGTGCATCCCAACAACTACTTCTTTCTCCCTTCTCCCTTGTTCTCTATAGATTAGAAACTGAAAGATATAACAGTAAATAAAAGTGATTTACTTTGAGCTGTGTTTACAAATATCAATACAGAAAAAAGCTTGTGATGCCTGGAGTCTGATTTTTTTATACCTGGCATATATATATATATATATATATATATATATATATACTCTTGGATTTCATATTAAACTTCCTGCTATTCTGTTTCATTTTCCCAAAATGATATGATGACATCCATACCTTACCTTATGCAATTATATAAGATATTTATGTATATTTTAGTACCCTACAAAAAGAGTGTTCAGATTTTTTTAAAAAGATGTAATGAATTCCAGTACTGCTTTAGAATTACAACTGGGTACCATACAGTATTACTAAGTGACACATGGACAACAATTAATTTAAGAAGTATTTATTTTATGAAAGAAATGTTCCCTTTCTGGTCTCCATCTTCGCACAGTGCTGGAGCTGTCCCATGGTCTTCCAGACACAAAACATTCCCTGAAAGACATCATTTCCCAGGAGTGGTCCCACTCCTAAACCCACAGGTGAGATCCCACTTTCACTTTCCTACCTTTCCAAAAAGACACCCAACAAAAGCATCCAGAAAATAGGAATCATGGAGCATCTTGGGACAGGATACATACAGTTTCCATCTCTGCCCAGGGCAATTGCTGGCCCACAGTTCTCTAAACCGAAAGGCAGCCAGGAGAGAGCTAGTCTTTAAGGAGTGTTCTCACACCTAATTTCACAGACTCACAGGCCCACAAGGGGGTCAAGCTTCAATTTGAGACAGAAAGACCAACTAACATCTGAGATAAACAGCTATCAAGAGGGAAGCACAACAATCTAAGCAACAGAAACCAAGATGACTTTGCATTATCAGAATCTAGTTCTCCAACCACAGCAAGTACTGCATACCCCAGCACACTGAAAAAGCAGGATTTGATTTTAATATAAAACTTTATGACGATGATAGAATAATTTAAGAAGGACAAAAATAACTTCTTTAAATTTATACCGGAGAGAATAGGTAAATAAATAGAAACCATTAAAGAGTTACAGAGAAACACAAATGAACAAGTGAAGGAATTGAAGAAAACCATTCAGAACTTTAAAAAAAAAAAAGGAAATATATACCATAAAAAAATCACAAAGGGAGGCAAAACTGAAGATAGGAAACCTAGGAAAAAGATCAAGAGTCATAGATACAAGCATCATCAACAGAATACAAGAGATAAGAGAAAATCTCAGGGGCAGAAGATGCTATAGAAGACATAGACATAATGGTCAATGAAAATGCAAAAGGCACAAAACCCTTAACCCAAAACATCTAGCAAACTTAGAACAGAATTAGAAGATCAAACCTGAGAATGATAGGTATAAAAAGGGGAATATTCCCAACTTAAAGAGCAAGTAATTACATTCAACAAAATTATAGGAGTAAACAACCCTAACCAAAGAAAGAGATGTCCATACACATAGAAGATCTCCAAATAAATTGGATCAGAAAAGAAATTACTCTAATAGTCAAAACAGCCAATGAACAAAGCAAGGAATGAATATTAAAAGCAGTAAGGTAAAAGAGTCAATTAACATATGAATACAGAATTATCACAATTATACCAGACATCTTAACAGAGAATATGAAAGCTAGAAGATCCTGGATTGATGGCATACACACCCTAAAATAACATAAATATCAACCTAACATTCTATAGCCACCAAAATGTTCAATTACTATAGAAAGAAAAACCAAGATATTCCACAAAAATTACCAAATATACACAGTATCTTTCAATACCACAGCCCTACAAAGGATAATAGATGGAAAACCTGAATACAAGGAGGAAATCTATACTTTGGAAAAAGTAAGAAATTAATCTTCTTTCAATAAACCTTAGACAATAGCCACAAAGACAAAATTGTAACTTTAATAACAACAACAACTAAAGAAAAAAGCAAAATAAAATACAATTCCTATTTCTTAATATCTCTTTATATCCATAGACTCATCCCCAAGGTGGGAAAATATAGACTAACAATTTGAATACATAAATAAGAAACAGCATGTTGCTACATATAGAAAATAAGACTCAGTAACAAAGACAGACACTATAATGTAAAGGGTTATACAGATTCAAGAAAATAGTCCCAAATATCAAGTTTGAGTAGCCATTATAATATTGAATAAAATTGAGTGTAAACCTTAAATTATCAAGGAAAGATATGGTAGGACACTTGATACTCATCAAAGGAAAATCAACCAAGGTAAACTATCAATTCTTAATATTTATTCTACAAATTAAAAAAAAAAACAAGCTCATTTGTAAAATAATATTACTAAAGCACAAATCTCATATTGCACCACACACAATAATAAAGAAAGACTTCAATACCCCACTCTCATCAATGGACTGATCATGTAAACAGAATCTAAAAAGTAACTCAATGAAACTAACAGAAGTTATGAACCAATAGGATTTAACAGTTATCTATAAGACTTGTCATTCTAAAACAAAAGAATGTACCTTCTTCTGAGCACCTTGTGGTGTCTTCTTCAAAACTGACCACAGAGTTTCTCAAAAAAAGAAACCACAATAGATGCAAGAAGATTGAAATAACCCCATGTATCCTTTCAGTTCATCATGGACTAAGGCTGGTCTTCAATAACAACAACAAAATTAATAACAAAAACAAAGTGAAAAACAACAACAAAACCAGAAAGCACACACATACACATAGAAACGGAACAATGCTCTATGCAAAAACAAAAAGCTCAACGAAAAAAAATAAGAAAGAAATTAAAGACTTCAATTTTAATAAAAATGAAGGCACAATATACTCAAATCTATGGGATACAATAAAAGCAGTGATAAGAGAGAAAGCTAATAGCTATAAGTGCCTCCAAGAAGAAACTGGAGAGAGCATAAACTAGCAGCTTGAGGGTACAGCTAAATGCTCTAGAACAAAATGAAGCAAATACACCCAAGAGGAATAGACAGAAGCAAATAATCAAACTCAGTGTTGAAATCAACCAAGTAGAAACAAAAAGAATAGATTTTTAGTGATTACTAACTCACTCAACTTCACATAGTTAAAGCTCAGAAGGAAAAAAAAATAGTCATTTATCTTCTACCTCATTGGAGGATTGTTCAAATATCTGTGGGAAGACCTGGTATATTCTGGCAAAACGATTCATCTGAGTTTCATTTAAGGAATGAAAACTTTGTGTGTTTTTACCTTCTTGCTCCTAAATAACTATGAATTCAAATTTTTCCATTGGTAGTCAGTTTTGAAAATAGTTAGGTATCCAAGAGAATCAAATCCACAGAAGTTTGAAATTTTAAATGAACCATACTAAAATTAAGGAACATGAACAAAAAACTGAAAACAAGTGATTTGGAGAAATGTAAAAAAATAAAACACTCACAGTTCTTGTGAGAGAAAAGTAGTTGAACATATTTAGAAATCAGTAGCTAGAGATTTTAAAAGCTAAATATAAATACTAGATGCTACAGTTATATCACTCCTTACTATATGCCTAAAGACATTCAACCACCTTCTTGAGTATATTTACTAATTTTATATGCACAATAAACATTAAACAGAAACCACCTAATTATGCCTTGCTAATATATATATATATATATATATATATATATATATATATATATATATATATATATATATAAAATGATAATCTTTAGTAATGAAAATAGTATTTTTTATACAAATGGAACTAGAATATCTCATAGTATTGTCACCGAGAAGATCAATGACAGATGTCAAGTGTTTTGTCTCATTGTTGACTCATTGGCCCAATACTTTATATCAGCATACCTATTCATGGGTAACTCTGCATGAATAGTAACAGTAAAATTTCAAAGAGAAAATTCACCTGGGTGAAGAAAACAAAGATTAATAGAGTTGAACATACTAAGTTTCACATGATCTGATGGAGTAAATTAGGACATGAAAATGACTTTTTTAGAAAAGAAAAATTAATAAATATATATTAACAAAAGAGGAAATATATATCAGCTATGTACCTGAAATACCTATAACAAATAAATGGGCTTCTCTAGAAAATCATGTGTTTTTCATATAAATATTCCATATCAAACCTAAAAAAGCTTCTCAAAATCAATATATATCATCTAACAATTACATGAAGAAACCTCAAGCAATCAAAACACAGTGTGGAACACAGTCACCAAGTGGTTTGAGAAAAGATTTTCTGCATTTAACCATCAGGTGTCATTGTGGAAGAGAGGCAAGAAAGATGGCAAAATCGAGTATATGAGGCCATTTGCAATAAAATTATGTCATCTAGGAATGTCAGTAATTAAAACAAAGAATTTGAATTTCAAAATATTTTATGAACCTAATTAATCTTGTCAATAGGAGATATAGTTTTCTACAAGGAAAATAAGCAATTGTTGATCCAACACAAAATAATCATCACTAAAAAACACACATATAGAATTATCCAAACTAAAGTGGCTGTATTTCTGTCTTTAAGATAAACCTGTACATACATACATACATACATACATACATACATACATACATACATACAGATAATATGCATTTAATATACATTAAATGAAAAAAACTATACTCAGTAGGAGGCAAAAAATATCCTCCCCCCATCTAACATTAAAACAAGAACCTGATATAGAAATGTATCGAGGTTCTCCCTAGGTAGCTGGTGAGTTTATTGGAAAAACTAACAATATTTTTGATTGGTTAATTTCTGGGACTGTATGTGCTCAGAAAAACGTTGCCCAGGAAATCATTACAGGCTTAGAATTAAGACTTTGTTACATATAACATCACAGAGCCAGCCTTCCATCTCTTCCTTGCTTCAGTTTTCTAGCCTCTTACAAAGCTACATTACACAAGTAGATATAGATTTAATAAATTGTCTGAGAATGTGTATACTAGAACAAGAATCTCCTACAATTTCTAGCCATTTAGTGAGATGGTGTGAACAAACTGAAATCCAAGCTATGGTATCTATATCTCAGGTTGCACAGATGATTGCCCAAGATGGCTCTACTTTGGCTTGGAATATAGGAATAGAAAGCACTTTGATTAATTTATCTATCTCTCTCTTCCTTTCTGGATTCCTCTTCTCTCAAGACTCTCTGATGACTTTTAGATAGTATTACATGAATGACACATGATTTTTATCACTCCAATTCTTAACTAAACCTTGAAGCACCTTTATCATAGGATTGTCTGTGGAAAAGCCTTATTGAAAATCTGTTGAATTTTTTATTAAAATTCAAATATGAATCAAATAATAAAAATTAAGAAATGGACTCTAGAATTAATAGACATGGAATATAATAATACCTTAGGAGAATGAATAAATATGTAGGGAAATTTAGATGGTACTACATTTAACAAATCAGTACCAAGTGTTTCTGCACTGGATACTGTGAATTCATTATTACAAGTACTTGCAAAAGACACATATTTTTTAGCCATCACGAGAAAGAACATTTAATCCAAATAAGACTACTGGTTCTTTGTAAAACTCTTGTATCTTCATTGAACATTGGGGGAGGGGGTGATACACAGTAATTGTCACTTCTTAATGGAAAATATACAGTGCCTAAAATTTTAGATTACTTGTCCTTGTCATCCTTAGTAGTACCTATGGAGGTTAGATGAGCTATCTTCAAAAGTCGGTATATTTTTTTACTCCTATATTTATATATCCAACCCTTTACACAAAACCATCAGCATCCTGGGAAATAGAATCCTTCTCATTCAGTCCTGTGATGTAACCAAGAAGTTTGATAAGTCATTTTTTTTTATATTTAGAATCCTTTCTCCAAGGAATCTATGAAGGCACCTATTTCTGTCACTACAATAAACAATAAAAATGTTAGGGCCTTAAACATAACCTGCCTTTATATATGTGTACTCTCTATAGTAGCAGAAAAATGTTATTGTAATTTTCCCAGGCACCTTGTTAGGTACTATGAATGCAATACAAAATAAATTTCCCAAGGATTCTACTACAACATCTGTCTTTTTGCACATTTTCAACAAATATTCCATGCTTGGTTATTCAGATGCATAATCATTTCTCTTAAATTAGACCAAAAATTTGTTAAATGCTCAATGTTTAGCATTTTGTTAGATACATAGAAGCAACAAGAATACCGATGACAGACAGAACAATTAGAAAAATCACTGAGATAAAACCCTAACTTAAATACATAGTTTTCAGGACAATAGAAATAATAAACTCGGTAAAAACTCTAATAAGAGCAATTTATTTTCTAAACAAATGTTTAAAACTGATGAGAAATCAACTATAAGTATAAGCTAGCGATAATAAAGCCTGATAGATTCAATATGTTATTATGAATTGATTTTTTCCACAAATCAATATTTAGATTAATTTAAATGCAAAGTAGGCTCTTAGCATATGCATAATACAGAAACTTGCATTTTATATAATTATCAAAAAACACACAAAAATCTCAGAAAAATATGCAATAATCACTGTTGAAAATGGTCAATCTTACTAAATATTAATTAAGGTAAAGCAATATAACTAAACTTACATTGTCATGGAAAGTATTTGGTGGCTGATAACCTTAGTATCAAACAAAGAAGAAATTTGGTATATCAAACTTTTAAATTAGAATAAATGCAAACTATTTGCTTTGAATAACTGTAAAGAATGAAGTATCAAATATGTTAGAATGAACACTGAACTATGTTTTTTCCCATCAATAAAAACTTAAACCTGATGTTAGGATTTGGATTGAAATGTAATGTAAACCATCTGAGGCCTTTGATGTTCCATGATAACAAAGTAGAGTCCCAATATTTCAGTTTCAGTACTCTCAGAAGGCAGTGGTGTAGTAGGTAATGTGATGTCAGAAAATATTCTATAATGTGTCATGATGCCTAGGGAAGACTACTGTCATGGTATAAAAATCCTTTACAGATCTGATTCCACAAACCAGACTAAGGAGCAACAAGTCTCCCGTACTTGCCAAATACTAAAAGCTGACATATTACTCCACCTTTTCAGGTGAAGCAGAACTCCACAGCTGAGTCCTAAATGATAGATCTTAACACTGAAGCAATCACCAAAAGTAATAACAAACACCTTGCAGAGCAAACAGGAACATTTTCATTCGGAGCAGAAATATAAAGAATCATAGCTAGTTACCTGACCACGCTGACGTCCTCGTTTCATTTTTATCTGCACAGTTGCAGTGCACCTCTCTTTCTCCAAGCAACAGCTTGTTGTCAATCTACAGCAAGAGCCTGGTATGAGCTGAGAGCTAGGCTACAACCTGGAGCAGTAATGGAAATTTTTATGTGAATAGATTTCTTTAGCTGTGATTAACTCAGACTGCCTATTATATGTAGAAAAATAGAGAACAGGCTTGGAGCCAATCAGGAAAGAGATCTCAAAAGTGATAAAGAAAGCAAAAGCCTCTTGTTACCATGGAGATTTTTTTTTCCATCAAAGCTCCTCCATCTCTCCCTCCTCACAGAATGTTGCATCAGGAAAATAAGATGAAATATCAGGGGAAAGAACAAAATAATATGTAATGATTCTTTGGTTTCTGGCTCTATTTAAAAACAGGAAAAAAACCTGTCCAGTAATGTCTTTGCCTTTGAGCCTGTATCTGGCTATTGGTACCTATAATAAAGCCTTCATTTATCTCTGGGCACTTCTGCTTGTAATCATCAGCAGTCAAGCCCACTCTTGTGCTGAGTCTTTGTAATATTTCTGTGCCAATAGTATGACGAACTATGTTTATTTGGAAATGTCGCACTCTATTTCAAATATCTATGCATATTGCACTTATAAACAATGCACTTTAATTATCTAAAGGCCTACTTGTGTCCAGTTTCATACATCTATTTACCACATACTACACCTTTTCTTAAATTACAATATTGTAAAGAAATACTGAGAGGAGTTTAATTTATAAGAGAAATATCCAGAATGGAGGGATACAACAATCAATTTTATGTGTGTGAATACATGTGTATCTTTATTTTACAGAAAAATACATTGTGTATATGGGTATACTTACTATTTTTGAAAATATAGAATTTTCCTTAAAATGTCATTATTTTATAAACATTTAACTTAACATCCATATGTTAAAATACAACCATTACATTTAATACATTACAGTTACCCACAATATCTATAAACTAATAATCCATGGCCACTTAATGTGATCACTTTTTAATAAACACTCAGTAGATTGGGAACTTTTGATATATGCTCACTTCCAGATAGGTCTACTGGCACATGAGTATCCTGTGATGATAATCTTCCCTGAAAAGTATGAATCTCCTTCTGCCACCAGTTCATCAAATCCAATATCTTCTCCAGTTTTCTTCAATCACAACTCAGATGATATCCTGTAATTTATTCTCTAGTTTCAATTTTACACTTTGCAACTTGACTGAAGTTTTATAAGATGAGAGACTAATTATGCTGTTGGTCTGTGTGTAGCAAATAGGAAGCTAAAAAAAAGCAATACACAAGAATCACTGATATCCTCCATGTCACAAATGAACCAAACTTTTTAAGCAGTAAACACCTGAAGTGACTATACTTTCCAATTTTTTTCCAGCTTTCTTTCCTTTAAGAAGCAGTATTTTGTATTAACAAGCTCAAATGTATAACATACTTGTTATTTAGCATTGAATAGGGTTTATTAATGTTAATGGCTGAAAATTGATTATCACTTCAAGTATTGTATGTCCCAAAATAATAATGATATTGTACAATTATTCAATTGTTACTTAAAGAATAACAAATTTTAACAGTAAGGATTATTATACTCACTCCTAGAAAGTCATTAATTTAGTTGTATTCATGTTGGATCAAGTCCTTTCAACACAATGCTCATCCTGTTATGTTCTTCATGTTACATACTGTCAACTTTCCTTTTGCATACTTGTTCTTCTGTTTTGTTTTTGTTTTGTTGTTCACTTCACACCAATTCCCTCTTTCTCTTTGAGTTTTTTGTTTTAAAAATATATTATAATATCAATTCCACAAAAATTATGATGCCTAAATAAACCACAGATCTACAAGTATATAATACCTATGTTTCTGTTTTATCTATTTTGTGGTTCTTCTCCACTCACCCACTGTGAGCTATGGGTTCTGATTCATGGAGTAAGTATACATTAAGGCAAATCAGATGTTAATTAGTTACTTCCACTAGTTTTAGACAATCTTTTCTCTAAATATTTTTCAGGGTAGTAATTATAGATCAAAGATTTTAATATTGAGTTAAAGCTTTCAATTCTCTTTTCATACCCTAGAGATATCATTCCCACAAAATCTACTAATATATAGGGATGAACCTTCAATATTATGCACTTGCTCAACCTTGTACTTTTTAGTGAATTGTGTTTCATATTTAGGATTTTCATGTTCTGAAGCTTCTTCTTTGTAAAAATTGGCAACAAATACAATGAACAACAACCAAATATTAAGAATAGAATGTGGGAAAAAATAGAGAGTAAAAGAAAAGAGGAGAGGGGAGGAAAGGAGAGGAAAGGAGCAAAGAGAAGTTACAAAATAGTGCTGAAAATGGAGAATCTCAATATGTTCTATTCACTCAGAGCTCTAAGTACTTCATGAACAAAAAGGCAGAAAGAATGAAAGAACAAAATCTATAAAAGACACCAAGTGAACTACATTCACTAAATTAAATAAGAAATTCTCATATGATCACAGAGATACAGGAGTATTAACCACAGAATCTCGACTTGCACATCTACATATGTATGTATGTATGTAAGTATGTATGTATGTATGTATGTATGTATGTATGTATGTATGTGTGCATGTAAGCATGCAGTCTCAGCCAAGGTACTCTCTAAGAGTTCAATTTTATACTTATGATCAATGTGTGATTGATATGGTTCATTTTACTTGTATATACTCTTATTTGCCTGTGAGTCACCCTGATCTCCTCTCTATTCAGAGATAGTCTTTGGTTGTCCCCTTACCACTACAACTATTTATATCCCCCCTCTTGCTTGTTCTCTATAGAATTGAAAGGGAATTGTTAAGCAGTGAGAATATACTTTACCATGATCTCCTGCACCAACTAATGATACAAAAAAACATCCAGTGAAGCTGGAAATTGATATTGTATCTGACTACATGGTTTAGATACTGTTTATCTCTAATAAAGCACACATATTTGTCTGGTTATTTCTAATTGTACCTCTTGGTATCCAAGTCAGTCTTTCTGCTCACTTGTGTCTTTTTTTAAGTGCTAGGATAACATACATACATACATAATCTGATTATATAAGATATTTCTCTATATTTGGTACCCCAAACAAAGGGTATTTCAATTTGGAAAAATAAATGTTAGATTCCAATTCAGCTTCAGAATTACATTCAGTTCCAAAAGAATAAACTCATTGACATATTGATGAACAAATAATGTAAAAGCTATTTATGGACCCCAGAGGAAGTCCTAACCCCTCATACATCCTCACCAGCTGTCCCAAGGGGAAACTCCTGGAGCCCTCAGAGGACAGATAGAGCATTGCACTCTAGACTATGGTCTTTTCTGGCACAGTGAGAGGGCCAGGTGACCATTATCACAACTCAGAACCTGCCAGCAGACAGCTGAGCCCCCAGAACAACCTTACAAGCACTCTCCCACCTGAGCCATGGTAAGACTTAAGCTTGCCACACACCCTTTTCTACTGTCACTGAATGGAACTCCAGGAATAGTCAGAGCACAGGTATCCTGGTGCACTATGGGATTGGGTGTTTTCTGGCCCAGTAAAAAGGCCCAGTGACTGCCATCAAGACTCAGGACACAACTGCAGTCATGTGAACCCCCAGAACAGCCTCACAAGCACTTGCCCACCTGAGCATACAGAGAGCATTCCACATACCCCCAAGAGCCTACAGGGGAGAGAACTCCTGGAGCTCTTAGAGGAGAGATTGATGGTTCACTCTGGAATTGGGTCCTTACCAGCCCAGAGAGATAGCTGTGTGATTACCATCAGGATTCAGGACCTGCCTGCAGATGGTTGAGCTCCCAAAACAACTTCTCAAGGGCTTTCTTACCTGAAATCACAGACAGAACAGAGTCATTGCCATCAGAACTCACTACTTACCAGAAAAATTTAGACTTGAAATCATACTTCATGATGATGATAGGAATATTTAAATTAACTCTGTTAAACAATTACAGGAGGACACATATAAACAAATAGAAGTTCTTAAAGAAGACACACACACACACACACACACACACAATCACTCAAAGAACTATAGAGAAACATGCAAACCAACAGGTGAAGGAGTTGAGAAGAAAAATAGAAACAATACAGAAATAACAAAAAGAGACAACTCTGAAGATAGAAAACCCAAGAAACAAAACAGGTGTAACAGATGAAAGCATCACCAGCACACTATAAGAGATGAAAGACAGAATCTCAGTGGCAAAAGACACAGTAGAAAACATTGACACAACAGCTAGATAAAATGCCAAATCTAAAAAAGCTCCTAACCTGAAATATTCAGGATATGCAGGACCCAATAAGAAGACCAATCCTAAGGATAATAGGTGCAGTGGAGAGTGAAGACTCCCAACAAATAGGCACATAATTATCTTCAACAAAATTATAAAAAAAGACATTCCTGCCCTTAAGAACGAGCTGAACGTGAACATACAAGAAGCCTACAGAACTCCAAGTAGAATGAACCATAAAAGAAATTGTTCCAGAAATATAATAGTCAAAACACTAAATGTTCAAAACAAAGAAAGAATCCTAAAAGCTGTAAGGGCAAGAAGACAACTAATATATAAAGGCAGATTAAACAGACTTACACCAGATTTCATAACAGAGACTATGAAAGCTAGAAGATTCTGGACAAACATCATACAGACCCCAAGAGAACACAAATGCCATCCCAGGTTAATATATCCAGCAGAACTCTAAATTAGCATAGATGGATAAACCAAGATATTCTCAGGACAAGAGCAAATTTACACAGTATCTTTCTACCGATCTAGGAATACAAAGAATGCTAGATGGAAAAATTAAACACAAGAAATTGCACACAAGGAAAAAAAATCATGCGAAAAAATCAAAAGAAGAAAAGCATACAAACATAAGTATACCTCTAACGACAACAACAACAACAAAATAAAAGGAAACAATGATCAATATAGTGAAATAACCATTTAAGTATCGAATAAAATAGATCTTTAAACAAAAGTTTTCACAAAAGATAAGGGAGGATACTTTTTACTCATCACAAGAAAAATCTATCAAGTTAAACTCTCATTTTGAACAGCTATGCTCCAAATACAAAGGCACCCACATTCATAAAAGAAATCTTACTAAAATTAAAGTATATATTGTACCACACACAATAGTAGTGGGAAACTTTGAGACCTCAGTCTCATCAATGGATAGATCATGGGAGTAGAAACTGCACAGAGACACAGTGAAACTAGCACAGGTTATGATCCAATTGGAATTAACAGACACCTACAGAACATTAAATTCTAAAATAAAAAATATATACACTTTTTTCTTAGCTCCTCATGATGCCTTCTCCAAAGTTGACCACATAGTCAGTCACAAACAGGACTCAACAGATATAAGAAGATCAAAATACTCCCATGAATCCGATCAGATCACCATTGATAAGACTGGTCTTTAATAAAACCAAAAACAACAAAAATTCCCTATTCACATGGATGATGAACAATGATTTAATCAATGATAAAATGGTCAAAAATAAATAAAGAAATAAATTTAGATTTTTTTTTTTTTTAGAATTTAACGAACATGATAGCACAATATACCCAAACTTATGGGATGCAATGAAAGCAATACTAAGAGTGAAACTCAGAGCCAAGAGTGCCTACAAAAAGAAACTGGGAAAAGCATACACTATTAGCTTGAAAGCATACCTGCAAGTTCTAGAACAAAAAGAAGCAGATACACTTAAGAGGAGTAGACTGAAGGAAATAATCAAATTTAGAGCAGGCATCAACCAAATAGAGACAAAAAGAACTTTACAAAGAATTAACAAAACCAAGAGATGGTTCTATGAGAAAATCATAAAGAATGATAAAACCTTACCCAGACTAACAAGAAGGTACACATTGTATTCAATTAACAAAATCAAAAATAAAAGGGAGACATAACAAAAGAAACTGAGAAAATCCAGGAAATCATTATATCAGAATGCAAATGCCTATACTCAACAAAACTGAAATATCTGGAGAAAATGGACAAATTTCTAGACAGATACCAGATATCAAAGTTAAATAAGGATTAGATAAACCATTTAAATTGTTTCATAACTCCTAAAAAAATAGAAGTCAATAAAAGTCTAAAAAAAAATAACAGGACCAGATGGATTTAATACAGAATTCTATCAGATTTTCAAAGAAGACCTAGTACCAATACTCTCCAAAATTTCCACAAAATAAAAACAAAAGGAACACTACTAACTCATCCCTCAAACCACAATTCCACTCATAAATAAACTACACAAAGACACTAAAACGATAGAGAACTTCAGACCAATTCCCTCATGAACATGAATGCAAAAATACTCAATAAAATTCTTGCAAATCAAATCTAAGAATACATCAAAACAATCATCTACCATGATTAAGTAGGCTTTGTCTCACAGATACAGGGATGCTTCAATATACAGAAACCAACCATGCCAATGCACGGTATAACAAACTCAGAGAACAAGAACACATGATCATCTCACAAAAAGTTCAGAAACATTTCATAAAATTCAACAGCCCTTCATGATAAAAGTCTTGGAACAATCAAAAATCAAGGCCCATAGCTAAATATTGTAAAAGCAATATATAGCAAACCAGTACTCAATATCAAACTAAATGGAGATAAATTTGAAGCAATCCCATTAAAATCATCGACTAGACAAGGCTACCAACTCTCCCTCTACCTATTCAATATAGTGCTGGAAATCCTGACCAGATTAATTAGAAAACTAGAAGTCAAAGCATACACATTGGAAAGGGAGAAGTCAAAGTATCACTATTTACAGATGAAAGGATAGTATACGTAAGTGATCCCAAAAGTTTCATGGGAGAACTTTTACAGCTGATAAACAACTTCAGCAAAGTGGCTGGATATAAAATTAACTCAAACAAATCAACTGCCTTCTTCTATTAAAAGTCTAAACAGGAGGAGAAAAAAATTAGAGAACTGACTTGCTTCATAATATTCACAAAGACTATAAATTGTCTAAATTTAACATTTTTCCAAAGTAAATTTTGTCTGTTCATACCAATTACACAAGTCTTAATGACTTTGTGTTCAAATTTTCATTTTTCACCATATGTTTGCTGTGTAATATAGATTCAGTATCAGAAAGTTAAAGAATGTATGGTTATGATTATAAACCTAGCTTATATCAGATGTCAGGTAGTGTTATAAACCATTGAGGAACAGGTATATCTGCTTCTTCTCTGAAATTTATAATTTTCATTGTTCTTATACCCACAATATTTACCTGTAACTTTTAGCACATTATAAATTTTGCAGCACTTAGAGGCAAGTGTGTGTGTGTGTATTTGTGTGAATGTGTAAGTGCACATATTTGTATGTCACAGGAATTAGTGAAAACTGTATAAAAATAAAGGGATCAGATAATATATGTGGAAGGGATAGAAGAAAGAAAATTATATAAAATAATTGTATTAAATTATCAAAAATATAAGAGTAAAATAATTTTAGTAGCAGAGATATAAAAGTATCTGACATTTCACTTAATATTTGCAAAACAAACGTATAGAATTTCACCAACATTTTCTCTGGGGAAACATAGAGTTAAACTTGCTAACTCATTAATTGCAGTCAAGAGGCTTTTTACTATTCTGTGTATCTTGTGAACAAAATGCTGTATGGCAAAGTCATTACTCAGCACATTTTATGGCACACCCATGGGTAAAATTATTAGCTCAATGTTTCTGGACTTTCTTGACTAACAAACTCAGTCTTTTTCCTGAGATCACGTGAATCAGCTATCAGAAACAATGTCTTAACAAAATTCTTAAGGAAATGGATGCATTTAGAGATATCATCCTGAGTGAGATAATCCAGTCACAAAATAACTGACATGATACTTAGTCACTGATAATGGGATTCTAACCCCAGAAAGCTCTGAACACCCCAGAAACAACACACAGACTGTGTGAAGTTCAACCAAAAACAATATATTTTAATTAAAACAGAACTGTATCATATCCCCCTTTCCTCCCTACAGCCTCTCCTAGTCTCTCTCCTATCCCCTCAAATTAAAAGCCTCTTTTCCGATATTATTGTTACATATATACATATGTGTGTATATGTACCCACAAATACTTAATTACAACCTTAAAATGTATTCGTATACTTTTATGCAAAAATGCTTAAAATTTGTACATTTATCTTCTTTTTAATAAATTTTTTCAAGAAAAAAATAAAGAAAAAAATTACTTTTCTTAATTTATGTGTTTTTAAACCTCCACATAATGCATACACACACAAAAAGGCAAACTTTGTGAAAAACATAGAGTGATTTAATGAATTCAGTTAGCACATGACACAGAAGAAAGTGAGTGCTGTAATTTATTTTTACTTGCATTTTTCTATTATAAAATATTTTCAAAGGGCCTTTAATATTTGAATGGTATGTCCTGAGTTTCTTCCTGTCATGGAGTAGTAGGACACTCAAACTTAAAAAAGTAGTCCTTCAGAGGACTTCTGAACAAAAAGTGTAAAGCTGAATTGTGAGCAGAGACCCAATTCTAGATGCAGCTTCCATCTGAGATCAATTAGGATAAGATCATTTGTTATATACATAAACTAAAATGAGTCTTTTTTTAAAAATTGCTTTTTGTAGTGTACTCTCCACAGTGGATTTCCAGTTAATTCTGCAACAGCTGTGGGATAATTGGTATCTGCCCATGTTATATTCTGTATAAATACTACTGAACTTCTTTTTCCTTTGGGTCATGCCTTGGAAAAGGAATGACCATGAAATAGAAATCATTCTTCTTTCCTCTCTTATCCCTTTAGGATTCTGAACAGGTCTCTAAGTCATATGAGAACTACAAAAGTCATAATGGTGACAAAAGTAGCAACCTTTAACAAAAAATAAACTAAAAACTTTTTGTAAATATTTAGGAATTCCATTGCATGTAAAGATGCAAAAAAAATAGTTTCTGTCTGATTGGAAATTAAATCAGTCATATACATTTCCCTCATTTTCTCTTTATTAAAAGTATCTGTCTGCCTGCATATAGTTCTCTCTTTTCTCCTGTTCTTACACAAGGAAATCATCTCAAATAATACTGAGAAATAGTTTTGGTAACTTTTTGTCCTATCTACACAGAGTAACTTTTCATAATTTTTCTCCTATCTACACAAAGCTGGAGGAAGATGGGAACTATTCAGGTTTCTCTATACCATTTCCTTCCCCTATATGCTAGTCGGCATGTTTGCTGATAGCCAGTCTCCCAAGAGGGTATAGCTGATGGCTTCGTATTTGTCCTGTGTAGTGGTCATTGGAAAGAGTGGAATTTTTATACTTACATGTGACACAAAACACTACCACCTTCCTTTTCAATCATATCTTCTTTCTTTGGCCATTTAACATGTTTGTGTTTTCATGTCTAGATCTTGGGTCAGGACAGCTGTAACTCCAATTAAACTAGGGTAATTTATAATAGCTTTCTTTTGAAACAATAATCTGTCCTTTTAAACCACATAAAATCAGGAGGTCAAACAAATTATTGATCCTTTTAGTTCTTGATGATAGATGATGTTGTTACCTTTTAACCACACACAATTCAATTTTTCATAGTTAACAGATCTCTGTTGATTGCTAATTCGCTTGCCATCACATATTTAAAGCTCAAATAAGAAAGTGGCAGGTTCCATTCATCTAATTTATAGATTACTCAAACATTTATGTGATAACCTGGCATAGACTGACAAAAAGATTCATCTTGAGTTATTTTTAAGAAATACACAATATTTTTTCTACCTTCTTGCTGCTTTTTTGGGAAGGACATTAGGTATTTTATTTATTTTATTTTACAGACATCATCTTAACAAAATCACACCAAACCAAGAAAATGAAACTTTCTTCTTATATGTATTTCTAGACACAAATATAAATACCCCTTACAGTGAAAACCAGAGGATACAATTATCAATTACTCCATGTCATGTAAATAAGACAGTTTTACAAATCTTAAAGTCCAGGGCTCATCTCTCAGGACACACTGATCTGTGTTACCAAGTAACCCTGGGGAGGCTGAACAATGTCTTTGTGTTAGGTAATGTCTTGGTTAAAGAGTGTGGAGGTTTTATAACCTACATGCTCAGATAACACTTAATATTAATAATAAACAAATTTACCCTCTTTATAAATCCAATGTGCCTGCAAACATTCTCATCTGTATCTGTATGTCACTGGGAGAGCCTGGGAGGAGACATCCATGTCTAGTTCCTGCCAACAATAGTGCTTGAAACATGGAGACACCAATGAAAAAGCTAGAGAAAGCACTGAAATAGGTGAAAGATTTGTACCCTCATGGGAAAAAACATCATCATCAACCAAGGCACTGAGGTGGAGAGGGTGACTGGAGAAGGAAGCACCATTAGGTAAAGAAGTTGAGGGGTAGGAGGGAGGGGGATGGGGGGAAGGTTATAAAATTTGAAAAATAAACACAGAGAATTTCCAATAAAATAAATAAATAAAAAATACAGTGTGCTATGATATGAATTAGCATCACTTAACCTTTGTTTAAATTCTGACTTTCTTTCAGATCATACCAAATACAAAAAGTCTGGCTCTCTCTGATAGTGGATCCAAAACTCTTAGAGTTTCCCTACACTCTTAATGAGGAGGATCTGTATAAAGACTGGTACCACCTTAGCACCTTGATGCAAGAGAAGTACTGTATATTTGAAAGCGGGAAACAGAGCACATACTTAATTGACAGACATTAATAAGCAGTTGTCTATAAAATCACTTACGTTTGCTAAATAAATACTATTATTTATTCTACATAAGCACTTTTATCAATTTGAATTTTTTTAGTCTTTTCTTATATAGCCTTACTCATATACTTTGCTCAACCTATAACAGCTAGCTATTTACAAATTATTTACATATTTACAAATAAGCATGGCATTTTCCTTATTTTAATGACTTATACCCCAAATATTTTCAGTGTGTCCTCTAAACCTCCATTCTGAGTTAGGCATATAATTTGGATTTTTGTTTTGGTCCTTCATGTTGTTATCAATATTAATTTGAGATTATGACAGTAACAATTTTAGATAAGTGATACTATATGTAGCATCTTCACATTGCTTACATCAGCAATGGGCATGTTACACTGATACCTACTAATTCAAACTTTTCCAGTGTTAGTCGCTTGTTAAAGTAGTTCACCTAGAGATTCAAATCCACAGAATTTTTAAACTTCATATCACCCAAGCTAGAAGTAAGAAACATAAACAAAACAAAATGACAAGAAATACTTTGGTGTTTATGGAAATAGGGACCACTCACTCACTTTTGTGAGAGTAAAGTGCTTCCACACATTCAGAATTCAATATCCAGAGATTTCAAAAAGCTAAAAAGCTAAATATAAATATCATATCCCACAATTACATTACTCCGTGTTATATATCCAAGGGTATTTAACTACTTTCCTCATGGTTACTTCTTTGAGAATGTTTACTACTTTTATATTTGCAATACACTTGAAAAGGAAGTAACCAAACTTTGCCTTAGTTTTAAAAGTATTATAAAAATACTTTCACTGAGTAGAATACATATGCAACTTGAAAGGATAACCTGCAGTAAAGAAAGAAATAATTTTAAACAGAAAAAAAATGGAATCAGAACTGTGAATATGAAGTGTGGTAAACTAGACTACCACTGAAAGATGCAAATTATTTAAACTCCTTGGAGGCTCCTAGACCCAAATCTTTATATCAGCACACCTATATTATGGTATCTTCAGAAGGAATAAAATTTAAAATGGAACAATTATCCAGGTAAAGAATAGAAAGAGTAATAAGATGGAACATTCTAGGTGCCAAATGATCTGATTAAGTAAATGAAGGTAGAATTCGTAGAAATGGGATAACACCTGAATTGTAAAAACAAAGAATATCCAGTAAAAATTAAAAATGGAGCTTTTTTTGAAAAGTAAAAGTAGTAAATATGAATTAAGAAATCAAAAAATATATAATAATATCACCTATCAGCCTAAAAGTACCCATAATAAACATGATTGTGTTGATAAACACATATTCTACAGATAAAATTGCAAATCTGATGTGAAAATGCTTCATAAAAGGTCGAAAGATCTTCTAACATATAATTGCAAAACACAATGTATCAAAACAGTGTGCAGTACAGTCAGCAAAACATGTAATAAATCATCTCATGTATCTAAACTCCCAAGTTCGTTGTGAAAGAAAAACAACAATGATAGAATATCTAGGATAAGAGTAAATTTGATGTAAGATTATGTCTTCAAGGAATGCCGGTAATTACACCAACAAATTTTATTTTTAAAATATTTTAATAACTTAAATAATCCTGATAGAAAAAAATATATAATTTTTTTAAAAAAAATAAGCAGAGAGAGAGACACAGACCTGGTGAGAAGGAGTTCCGACTAACAAGGGGGCAGAGAAATCTCTGCTGAGCACACGGAAAGTGTGCCCCTTTCAGGATTGACCAAGGGGACAAGGAACCCAGAATTGGGCCTTCTGTTCACAAACTGCAGCTATTGGGTGCAGAACAGGCGCTCGAACCAACTGAAACCAAGAAGATTGGAGACCCAGAGACACAGGCCTGGTGAGAAGGGGTTCGGCCTAGCAAGGGGGTAAAGAGATCTCTGCCTTGCATGCAGAAAGTGTGCCACTGCCTGGCTTGATTCAGGGACCCAAGAACCCGGCATTGGGATCTCTATTCTCAGCCGGCGGCTTTTGAGTGTAGAAGAGGTGCTCAGACCATCCACCACCAGGAACAGCAGATATCCAGGGACACAAGCCAGGTACAAGGGAAAGGTGAGAACCAATTACAGACAAGTAGATGGTAAGAGGAAAGTAAAAGAACTACCAAAGGGAAACTAAGAAAACCTGGTAACACTAGAACCCAGCTCTCAAATCACAGCAAACAGTGAAATGCCAAACACTCCAGAAAAAGAAGATTCAGACCCCAAGTTCTACCTCAAGATGATGATATGGATCCTCAAACAAGAACGGGAGGAAAAGAATAAAGAATTAGAAGCTTTTAAAGAAGAAACAAGAAAAACACTCAAAGAACTTAAAGAACTAGAAGAAAACAGAACCAAAGAGATGAAGTAATGGAAGAAGGAATTTAAAACAGAAATGCACACCATAAAGAAAACACTAAAAAAAAAAAAAAAAAAAAAAAAAAAAACAACCCTAGAGGAAGAAATCCTAAAAAAGAATTCAGGAGTAGCAGATGCAGGAATTTCCAACAGAATACAAGAGATGGAAGAGAGAATCTCGGGGGACGAAAACAACATTGAAAACAGACAAAACTGTCAGAGAAGATGCAAAACCAAAAAAGCTCCTCACACAAAATGTCCAGGAGATCCAGGACACAATGAGAATACCAAACCTAAGTATAATAAGAATAGAAGAGGGCAAAGAATATCAACTAATAGGCACAGAAAATATCTTCAACTAAATCGTAGAAGAAAAATTCCCTACCCTTAAGAATGAGATGACCACAGCATAAAATAATCCTACAAAACTCCAAATAGGTTGGACCAGAAAAGAAATTCCTCCCAACACATAATAGTCAAAACACCAAGTGCCAAAAAAAGAAGAAAAAAAAAAAAAGAATACTAAAAGCAGAAAGGGAAAAAAGGTCATGTAACATACACAGGAAGACCAATCAGAATCACACCTGATATCTCAACAGAGACTATGAAATCTAGAAGAGTCTGGACAGATATCATGAAGACTCTAAGAGATCACAAGTGCCAGCACAAGGTGCTATACTCAGCAAAACTATCAATCACCAAATATGGAGAGACCAAGATATTCCAAGACAAACTAAATTTATACAATATCTGACCATAAACCCAGCACTACAAAGAATAATAGGTGGAAAATCCAATAATGAGGGGAACTACATCAGAATAAAAACAAGAAAAGCCCTAAGAAAGAAAACCAAAAGAAGAAAGACAGACAGGCACAATTCAACTACAAACGCAAGGAGAACAGGAAAGAGCAACCAGTACTCCTTGATATATATTAACATAAATGGACTCAATTCCCCAATAAGACAATATAGGCTATCAGAATAGATACATAAAGAAAACCCAGCATTTTCCTACATATAGGAAACTCATCTCAGAATCAAAGACAGATAAATTCTCAAAGTATAATTTTTGGGGGAAAAACTTCCAAGAAAATGCCCCAGGAAGCAAGCTGGAGCGGCTATTCTAATATCAAATAAAGTAAATTTCCAACCAAAAGTTATCAAAAAAAATAAGGAAGGACACTTTTTACTCATTACAAGGGAAATATGTCATGAGATACTATCAATCCTTAACATATATGCTCCAAATACAAAAGTATCCATATTCGAAAAAGAAACCCTACTAAAGCTCAAAATATACATTTCATCCCGCACAATAATAGTGGGAGACTTTAATACCCCACTCTCACCAGTGGACAGATCATGAAAATAGAAACTGAAGAACAAAAGTCTAAAACTAGCAGAGACTATGAACCAACTGGAATAAATTGGTAACTAAAGAACATATCATCCTAAGCAAAAGAATACACTTTCTTCTCAGCACCTCACAGAACCTTCCAAAAATTGACCACATAATTGGACACAGAACAAGCCTCAATCAATGTAAGAAGATTAAAATCCTCCAATTCATCCTTACAGATCACTATGGTCTTAGGCTGGTCTTTAATAAAAACAAAGACAACAAAAAGTCCATATACACATGAAAACTAAACAATGCTCTATTTAATGATAGCAGGGTCTAAGAAGTAATAAAGAAAGAAATTAAGGATTTTTTAGAATTCAATGAATGTGAAAACACGAGATCCTGAAACCTATGGGATGCAATGAAAGCATTACTGAGAGGAAAACTCATACCTCTGAATGCTTCCAAAAAGAAACTGGAGAGAGCATACACCAGCAACCTTACAGCACAGTTGAAATCTCTAGAACTAATGGTAGCAGATACACACAAGAGGAGTAGACAGCAAGAAATATTCAACCTTAGGGCAGGAATAGACCACATAGAAACAAAAATAACCATTGGAAGAATCAAAAAAAAAAAAAAAAAAAACAGCTGGTGCTTTGAGAAAATTAAGAAGATTGATAATCCCTTAGGCAGACTAACTAGAGGGCAAAGAGAGAGTATCCAGATTAACAAAATCAGAAAGGAACGTGAAAAAATAATGATTGAAACTAAGGAAATTCAAGGAATCATCAGATCCTACTCAACAAAGCTGGAAAACCTTGAGGAAATAGATGAATTCCTAAATATACAAGATATTAAAGTTAAACCAAGACCATGTAAACCATATAAATAAACCCATAACACATAAAGAAATAAAAGCAGTCATCAAAAGCCTCCCAACCTAAAAATGTCCAGGTCAAGATGGGTTCAGTGTAGAATATTATCAGACATTTATTGACGACATAATACCAATACTCTCCAAAATATTCTACAAAATAGAACCAGATTGAACACTATGTAACTCATTTTTTGAGGCTAAAATAATCCTCATTCCTATACCAAACAAAGACCATACAAGGAAAGAGAACTTCAGACCAATTTCACTTATGAACATTGATGCAAAAATACTCAACAGAATCCTTGCAATCCAAATCCAAGAACACATAAAACCAATCATTCACCATGATCAAGTGGGCTTCATCCGTGGGATGCAGACATGGATTATTATATAGAAATCCATCAATATAATCCACCATATTAAAAAAAAAAAAAAAACTCAGAGGAAAAAAAAAATCACACGGTTATCTCACTAGATGCTGAGAAAGCATTTGACAAAATTCAACATCCCTTCATGTTTAAAGTCCTGAAAAGATGAAATATCCAAGGCCTCTACCTAAATGTAATAAGAGAAATATACAGCAAACCAACAGCCAAAATCAGTCTTATAGTTGGGAAACTTGAAGCAATCCCACTAAAATCAGGGACTCGACAAGACTATCCATCTCCCCCTACCTATTCAACATAGTATTAAAAGTCCTGACCACACCAATTTGACAGCAAAAAGAAAAATCAAAAGGATACAAATTGGAAAGGAAGAAGTAAAAACATCACTATTTGCAGATGACATTATAGTGTACTTAAGTGACCCCACAAATTCCACCAGAGTATTCCTACTGCCAAATTACAAGTTGACAAAAGTGGCTGGATATAAAATTAACTCAAACAAATCAGTAGTCTTCCTAAATTCAAAAGACAAATATGTGGAGAAAGAAATTAGGGAAAAGATACCCTTCACAAAATAGTCACAAAAACTATGAAATTCCTTGTTGGGACTCTAACTAAGCAAGTTGAGGACCTGTAAGACAAGAATTTCAAACCTCTAAAGAAGGAAAATGAGGAAGATCTCAGAAAAAAGGAAATATCTCCCATGCTCATGGATTGGAAGGATCAACAATTTAAAAATGGCCATCTTACCAAAAGCAATCAACAGATTTAATGGAATCCTCAACAAAATTCCAACCCAGTTTTTCATTGAGTTGGAAAGATCAATGTGCAATTTCATCTGAAATAGCAAAAGACCTAGAAGAGCAAAATCCATCTTCAACAACAAGAAAACGTCTGTGGGAATCACTATCCCTAACCTAAAGCTATATTACAAGGCAATTGTGCTCAAAACTGCATGGTACTAGTACAAAAATAGGCATGTGGATCAGTTGAATCGGATAAAAGTTCCAGAAATGAGCCCTCACATATATGATCACCTGATTTTTGACAAAGGAGTTGTAAACATTCAATGGAAAAAAGACAACCTATTCAACGAATGGTGTTGGCCCAACTGGAACACAGCATGCAGAAGAATGAAAATAGATCCTTTCTTATTTCCTTGTACAAAACTCAGTTGTAAGTGGATCAAAGATCTCCACATTAATCCAGATACACTGAAACTATTAGACAAAAAAGTAGGGAATACCTTAGAACACATAAGCACAGGAGAAAATTTTCTGAACAAACAATAATGGCTCATTTTCTAATGTCAAAGATTGACAAATGGCATTTAATGAGATTGCAAAGTTTCTGTAAGGCTAAGAACACTGTCAAGAATACAAAATGGCAGCCAACAGAGAAGGAAATGATCTTTACCAACCCCACATAAGATAGAGGCCTAATATCCAAGGTATAAAAAGAAATCAAAAAGCTAGATACCAGAGAATCAAACAACCCTATTAAAAATGGGGTACAGACATAAACAAAACGTTCTCAATTGAGGAATATCGAATGGCTGAGAAACATCTAAGAAAGTGCTCGACATCCTTAGTTATCAGGAAAGTGCAAATCAAAACTACACTGAGATTCCACCTCACACCAGTCAAAATGTCCAAGATCCAAACTCAGATGACAGCAGATGCTGGCAAGGATGTGGAGAAAGAGGAACAGTTTTCCACTGTTAGTTGGGTGGTTAACTGATACAACCACTCTGGAAATCTGTCTGGCGATTTCTCAGAAAATCGGACATAGTACTACCTGAGGATTCAGCTATCCCACTTCTGTGCATATACCACAAATACACTCCAATATACAACAAATTTGCATGCACCACAGTGTTCCTAGCAGTTCTGTTTATAATAGCCAGAAGCTGGAAAGAACCCAGATGTCCTTCAGTAAATAAATGGATACAAAAATTGTGGTACATTTAGACAGTGGAATACTATTCAGCTATCAGAAACAATGACTTTATAAAATTCCTAAGAAAATCGATGCAACTAGAGAATATCATGTTGAGTGAGATAACCTAGTCACAAAGAACAGACATAATATGCAGTCACTGATAATGAAATACTAACACCAGAATGCTCTGAACACCACAGATACAATTCACAGACTGTGTGAAGTTCAAAAGAAAAGAAAAGAAAAACCCTTTATGCTCAATCCTTACACACCAAGAAAACTTTGACTAATTCCAGGTTATTTCCTGTTTTACATGTACTTTATGCTCATTGTAACTAGTAAGACCTTAATGCACACTATCAAACTTTTGAAAAAAAAAAAAAAAAACAAAAGCCAAGCACTGAGAAAAATGTATTCGTATACTTTAATGCAAAAAATTCTTAAAATTTGTTCATTTATCTTTGTTTTTTTGTAATAAAGTTGTTCAAAAAATAAATAAAAACAATTTACAATGTGATAAATTAAAATACAAAGTATTGGTTATCTACTACAAAATGATGAGCCCTAAAACCATACATAAATTCATATGTACATACATACATACATACATACATACATACATACATACATATATACATACATAACATTATACAATCTATAGTGGCTGTATTTATGTCTTTAAGAATACACCTGCATATATACATAGATAATATGCATTTAATAAAAATCAAAATAAAATATTGTATTTAAAAAAGAGCAAAAATTATTATACTGCTGGTTTGGAAAGGAAAAAGAAAGGTATAAATAAAACTGTAATAACCTCAAAAATAAGGAATGATTTTTAAAGAATCATTCCACCTAATAGAAGTATAATCAAAGTCATCACCATTGACTCTGATCTAACAATAAAATACGTGAATATAGAAATATACCATGGTTCTCCCTAGAGAACTGGTGATTTTATTGGAAAAACATACAAAGCATATTTGATGAGTTATTTACAGATATGTGCAAGTGCTCAGAGAATACTGCCTAGAAAATTATTTCCTGCTAAGGATGATGAATGTTTATAGATCTCATGACAGAGTCCACCTCCAATATTCTACCTTGGCCTGTATTTTCAAGCCTCTTAAAATGCTACATTCAATATGGGTAGACTTTCCCACAAAAAAAAAAATTGTTTTATCATGTGGATACTTGATGTAGGAACTACTGTCTTTTCTTGTCATTTAATTAATGGATGTAAACAACCTACAAGACCAGCTGGTATATCTGTTTATCAGGTGGCACAGATGATTACCCAAAATGGCTGTTATTTCTCTTGAAATATAGGACTATGCAGCACCATTTTCTATTGCACAATCACTCCCTTACATTCCAGCTCCCTCTTTGCTCAAGAGTCTCCAAGCTTTAGACAGCGTTACATAAATAACTCACAATCTTCTCATTTACAGAGGATTTGTGAAACCTGAAGCATTGTTGTCATAGGACTGTCACTTGAAAATCTGTTGGAGCTATTTTTTTTAATCTTTCTACAAAGCAAAGACAAAACAAAGGTTGATTTAAAAAAACAATTTATGAGAAAAAGAAATTAAAAAAATAAAAATAAAAATAAAAAAACAATTTAATTAATAGACATGGAATATAGTAATAGCTAATAAAAATAAGAAGTGTAGGAAAATTTTCATGGTATTATATTTATTTATTCAAATCAAGGTGTTTGTTTCTACTGGTCATAATGTCTTCTTTTCTTCCAAGTATTTGTGCAAGTAACCAATAAAAACATATAGATACTTGCTTCCAGAAGAATTAATATTTCTTTAATCATGAAATTTGGGTCTATGTTAAACTCTCATATTTTTATTGAATTTGGTGGCAGATACACACTGACTAGCACTTGTTTGTGTGAAACATGCAAGATTCCTATGTGACTAGGATTTGAGATTACCAATCTCAATAATCCTTATTGTACCTAAAATGGTTACATGAACTATCATCTAGGGAGATTATATATTTACTAGTCCCGTGTTTTATATCCAAGCGCCACATCCAATACAATTGCTATCCTGAGAAACTGAAGTTTCATTTTCATTCAGTCCTAGAATATTACCATGAAATTTTTTAACAGATTTATTGATTTAGTATCCTTCCATCAAATAAGTTGAGGTCAAAATTACTATTAAGGCCACAAATTTCTATCACTGAAATGCAAAATTTAAAATATTCATGTCTCAACGATTATCTGCTTTTATATGTATGTACCTTCTAGAATAAGAGGCAAAGGCTATTATAATCATTCCCAGAAACCTTCTTAGGTATTACTTATGCAAAACAAAATAAATCTTTCAAAAATTCTATGATCACCTTTGCCTTTAATCATTTTCAACAAATAATTCATGCTTAGCTATTCTGATACACATTCATTTCTCTTTTATAAGCCTTAAAATGTATTTAATTATCAATGCTTAGCATTGTGTTAGATACATAGAAGCAAAACGAATACAGATGGTGAACAGAACAAAAAGACAAAATCAATGAGCCACAACTATATAGTTAACTATTTAGTTACCAAAACAATAAAGATGAAAATTTTGATAAAGATTTTGAAAGAACCTTTTCTGAACTAAACAAATGTTTGGAATTTTAAAACTGATGATATACCAATAATAAATTAGCTATATATAATAGAGCATGATAGATTCAATCTTCTATCATCAATTGATTATTCCTCATATCAATATTTAGATCAAATTAAATGCAATTGAGGCTGTTAGATTATCCACAAGAAGATACACTTGAATTTTATTAAATTACCACAGAAAAAAGCCACAGGATAGTATGTAATAACACAATTGAAAAAATGCTTGAAGATTCTTCGTGTTAATTAAAACACTATAATATAACTAAACTAACAAACCATGACTCGTGGTATGTAGGTGGTATTTCAAATCTTAATGAGTTAAAATTCATAGTTAAGAAAGAAATGTGTGTATATTAACCATTTCCATTGAAATATACATATATATACATATATATATATATATATATATATATATATATATATATATATATATACACTTTGCTGTGATTGTCTTTAACGAATACAATCTCTAGATATGTAAGATTAAACATAGAAATACATTGTTCCTAACAATAAAAAATTAAACCCAATGATATAATTTGGAACGAAAAGTAATTTAAAATATTTGAGAGTTTAGATGGTGCTAAGAAGATAACAAAAGAGAATTGCAGTGTTTAGGTGTTAGTACTCTCAGAGAGCAGTGGCATACTACATAATGTGATATCTGAAAATATTCCAAATACATCTCACGGTGCTAATTGAAACTTATTGTCCTAATATAAAAATCCTTTATAGATCTTGTCCTCCAAATCAGATTAAGGAGCAACAAGTTTCCTGACTCTTTAAGATACTAAAGGGTGATGTAGTACACCATCCTCGAAGAGGAAACAGAACTCCAGGTCTGAGTCCTGAAGAAAAGATCTTAAAGCAAAATCAATGTCCAGAAAAAAAAATAATAAGAAAAACCTTGAAAAGCAAACTAGAGCAGGAATGTGAAGTATGATGGCAAGTTACCTGACCATACAGATTTTCTATTTTCATTTTCATCTGCAGGCTTCCAGAGCACCCCTCCTTCTCACAGAAGCAGCTTGTAGTCAATATCTGGCAAGTGCCTGTTACTGGATGAGAGCTAAACATCAACCAGGAGCATTACTAGAGAAAATTTCATGTGAATAGATTTCTTTAGCTGTGGCTGGCTCAGACTGCCTGAGTATATGTAGGAAAATAGAGAAAAGGATTGGGACCAATCGGGAGAGATATTGCGAAAATGATAAAGATAGCAAAAGCCTCTTGTTACCATGGAGATTTCTCCATCAAAGCTTCTCCATCTCTTCCCCCTCCTCCCTGCATATTACATCAGAATAAAAATAAAGAAGAAATAGAAGGAGAAAGAACAAAATATTATGTAATCATTCTTTGGTTTATGGCTCTAATTAAAGCTATCCAGTAATGCCCGGTCCGTTGAACCTCTATCTGGGTATTGTACCTGTAATAAAACCTCCATTTGTGTCTCGGGAGATTGGCTACTAATTGTGCACTGTCAAGAGCACTCCAGTGCTGAATATTCATAATCTTCCTGCACAAATAACCATTAAAAATTGCATATTTGGAAATTTATCACACTAATTTCATATATCTAGGCACATTACAAGGTACAAACAATGAATTTGAATTATCTAAGTGCATACTTGTATACAATTTCATAAAGCAATTTACCACACATTATACAGAATCTTGAATTACAAGAATGATAAAAAGATATTAAGAAGAGGTCATTTTAAAAAGAAATATCAAAAATCTAGGGAATTTACAATTATGCCTTTTTGTGTGTATACATATATGTTTTTGTTATTGTTTTCATTTTATTTTTGGCAGAGAGGCACATTGTGTATATGTGTATGTAGTCTATATGAGGGCTTATAGAATTGCTATTAATGTGTTATTATCATGTAAATATTTAACTTAATATTCATAGATCATATAATTTGTTAAAAATACAACCATTACATGCAATATGTTAGTGTTTCCTGAAATATTTATAACTAATAATTTATAGCCCCTTACTATAAATTTTTTATATGTGTACTTATTGGATTCAACACTATTGATACATGCTCAGATGCAGAGAGATATAAAGGATCATGAGTAAACTCTGATGCTAATCTTCCTTCAAAAGCATCACATTCCCTCTGCAACAAGTAAATCAAAACCAACAGCTACTTCAATTGTTATTCATTCCAACAATGAAGCCTTCTTTTAAAATCCTCAAGTTTCAACTTTAGATATTGCACAATTCACTGAAATTTTAGATAATATGACTGTGCCCATGCTGTTCTCCTCTGATCAACACATATATAGCTGAAGAAAAGCCACTAAGAAGCTTCTCTTATACCACCCATGTAACAAGTAAACCATACACTTGTACTTAATATACTTAGTTTACTCTCCAACATTCTTTTGAGAAGCAGTGATTTGTATTAACTGGTTTAAATGTATACTATGGCTACCATTTTGCATTTCACTTGGTTTTTAATGTTAATGGCTTAAAATTGATTATTATTTAAAGAAGCACATGCTCCCAAATAATGATAGTATACAATGTTTCAATTAATATTAAAAAATATATATGTTTATAGCAAGAAATATTTTACTTCCTTCTACAATGTAATTAATCCTAGTTTTGATCTGATGGTTTAAGTTCTTTCTAACACAATCCCCACAGCGATATGCCCTTCATTTTCTTCTATTAATTCACCTTTTGTAAATTTTGCTTAATTTTTATTTTGTTTTGTTCATTTATTTTTTTTGTTCGCTGCACCCTAGTTGTCAATTTTTTGTGTTTTGTGTGTGTGTGTGTGTGTGTGTGTGTGTGTGTGTGTGTGTGAGTGTGTGTGTGTTTAATATATAGCAATGTAGATTACACAAACTGATAATGGCTAAGTTAGGCACATGTCTACAAGTATCTAATACCAGGGTCTCTATGCTATTTTTTTTCTGGTTCTTCTTTATTCAACCAGTGTGAATTATGGGATTTGACTAATGGAATAAGTGTGCATTAAGACAAATAAGATGTTAGTTAATTCTGAATGATTTTCCAACATTTGCCCTAGATATTTTTCAGGTAAGTCATCATTATAGATCAAAGATTTTGATTTTGATTTAGGGCTTTTATTTTCCTTTTAGTAGCTTACTAAGAACATTCCACACAAAAGATAATAATATATAGGTATGAACATTCTATTTTAGGCACCTGTTTAACCTTGCTGATTTCACTGAGTTGTATAAATATTATCTTAAGCCAGGGCATTTGCTGAAGCTTCCTCTTTGAAGGATATTAGAACAAATGCAGATTCACAACCAAATATAAAGCAGAGAAAGGAGAAAGAGTGGTTAAGTAAGTGATCAAAAAGCAGAACCTAGAAAATACTTTTATAAATGGGATGTCTCTATCAAATACCTCCACTCAGAACTCTGAGAACTTCATGGAAAAGCAGGAAAAAAGAAGACAACATAAAGTCATGAAACACCACAAAAGAACTGGGCTCACTAAATCAATATGAAAAATTTGTATAAAATCAGAAATAGGGAAATAGAAATTACAGAGAATAGATGATTCTCAACTTGTTCACTACACATATATTCATATATATATGCGTATATGAATTAATATATATTACATTGTTTTATTAACTTATTTTATTTCCACATGTTGTCTTCTCCAAGGTCCTCTCAGAGTTCCTCTCCTCCCTCTCTCTTTTGCCTCTGTGAGGCTGCAGCCCTGCTCCTATATCTCTACCTTATACATCAAGTCTTTCCAGGGTTAGGTATATCCTCTTCCACTGAGGCCAGATGTGGCAACTCTCTTTTATTTATGGATCTTTGTCTCATATACTACTAAATACATTTTGCTTGGCCAAATAAATTATGACTGTCCTACATGTTTTTGATTTCTTTTTTTTTTTCTTTTAATTTTTAGTTTTGTTGTTGCTTGTTTGGAGAAAAAGATTATGAAGTTGTGTGTTAACTGATGTTGTTCATGGGGGTTTCAATACAGAGAGAAGATAATCAATATGCTAAGCCTCCCATTTCTGAAAGACTAGGGTAGTTTAGTCGTTGTGGAAAAGACTGACACCAAACTAATTTCAGTAACTCTAACTCCATTGTTCCACAAATTAATTGAGGCTGGGGAAGTTTCCAAGTACCAAAGTTATCTGGCACATGCTGCTCATAAGAAGAGGATGCTCACACAAATCCTGGCCCTGAGCCATAATCAACCATAAAAACTCTATATTTTCCAGAACTGTACTAGTGCCAAGGTTTTGTAAGCTGTAAACACAGGTAGTAGTGAATACAGAATTTCTAGCGATCCAGCATTTCTCCAAGGTTCAAAATATCTCAAAACCTTTTCTCAGCCTCTATAGACTAACACAAAAATAGCAAAGTGTTCACTAAAATATTTTACTAAGAGTCAGATACAAAGGCTTACTTATATATTTCACTAGATTTTCATAGTTCAGAAGTTGGGAGAATCTTCTAACAATTCAGGGAAGGGAATGAAATTATGAAACATGTGGCATATTGTCAATAAAGACAATTCTAGAAAGTCTCTATTTTCAGGAGTAATTGGCCAACAGAAATCAGTAATGATTTTGCATCTATTTTGTATTTTTTGTTTTTATTTGACTGTTTTTTATTTATTAATTGTTTTGAGTCGAGTTCACCTTTGTTTTAAGCAGAACACTAAAAATTCTAGAACTCTACTAAAATAATTTTTAAAACAGAATAAAAATAATACTACATATAGCCATGTAATATTAAATAAACCAATTACCCAGCAGGAAGTAAGGGAGAAAGGGTGAAATTGCTTGAATATAAATGAAGAAATAAAGAGTTTTAATGTTTTAGAGAATCAAAATTTTCATCTATCCTTAAAAATATGAAATACATATTCAAAATAAATTGTTAAGTCATAGATTATAATTCTGTTCCTGTCATGTGAAAATTAACTAATTCATTCTTGAGTATCTAGTTCACACATATCATCTTATGTTCAATTGTAATAGAAGTTGATTAATCTTATCTTCAGGAAGGTTTGAATCTATCCCTGGTCATGCAGACAACTCTACTTTGTTACTGAGAAACAAACACTAATGAGAGCTGATATGGCCTAGTACAGGTAGTGAATGCTGATCATATTCTCAGACTTTGGATGCTAATTTTAACTGCACCAACTAATCCACTATAGAAAGCTAATGAAAATTAAAATGTACTTTTCTGGGTTTTGACTTATTCATTGTAATATACTTATAGTCATGTAGGCAAATGAATGTATGCACAGAGATGATCAAGCAAAGAGTTTCTGAACATTCTTAATGCTGAGATTTTTTTTTTTTACTATATTTCCTCATATGGTGTTTGACTCCAAATATACAATTACTTTTGTGCTATGTTATAACTATAATTTGTTATTGTTATACAATTTAATGTTACTATCTTTGTTTTCTAATGGTCTTACAAAATCTTTGTGATAAGATCCAATGGCTCGAAAAGGTGTTCATAATACTCAATTTGAGAAAATACTCCTTTAGAAACTTCGTGACAATAATTAATAGAGAAAATAAAAACCTTCCTAGCACTACAATTCACTTTTCACAGTGTTAGAAACTCAATATGTGTATACTTTTATCTTTCATCTATTTTTAACTCTTACAAGCAAAAGGAATGTTAATCTTTACTAATTTACTGGGTTTCACTTCTGCTTTATACAACAATAACATTTCCAAGGTTCCAAGGATTCTACACCATCTCATGCCATTCACATCCATTGTAAACTAACTTTACATCAGGGGTACAAAAGATATATATGCATTTACCTTAAATAAGTTTCCAAATCCTCAAAACACACAGTGATTAACATTGCTCTGGTTTCAAAGAAAAAAAATTACACAATAATTTTACACAAAAAAAAATACAGAAAATAAAGTAAACATAACCAACACTCTTAAACTACAGGAATTATAAGCTTGGTGTGGTACTTTTAAAGTCTATTAATATAAGTTCAGAACAATTGAGAGAAAGTTCAGAATTAATAAGATTCTAATATCAAATATAACCCAGCTTTACTGTAGTGTGGTTAGATTCAATCATTTTACATTATTTGCTATTAAACATATTAAAGTTTGATATAATTAAATGTGTATAAGGTACACTCACTCTGTAAGGTTGAAAACCTTTAGTAGATTTTTTTCTACGTCATTCTAATTCTATCCCCCTTGATTTCTTATATGAAGCTCTCCTTTTTTTCCCCACCATTGGAAGTGGCTACTGTTACTCTTCTGTTCCTCACTCCACTTTAGAATTTTGGGCTCCCTCCCTTTCAACATTGTCTGGCCTGGTCTACTTATATACATCAGCTTCTCCAGAGGAAAGAACACTTTTAATCTACTGTATAAAATTTTCATAGAGCAGATGTGCAGAGCAATTCAGAAAATTCCTGAGCCACCATCAACTAATAACAATGGCTCCATAGAGCGGGGAAAACTTTATGAAGAATTTTGAAAGCTTATTTTCATTTTGTATAAGTCAGTGCCAGAGTGCTTCTATGTTCTGGATTCTAACATGAACTCGAAAGCAAATGTACTGTTACTTAATCAAGTAACTATTGGCATATCTATGTAGAATGGGATAGCATCTCTATGAGACACTAATAAAATGCACAATATCCTCAGTTATTCTCCCCAAGCTCTTGTACTTGTAACCATATGTTCTTTACAGGAGCTCTCCTTATCCTACTTGATCGGGCTTCTTCTGCTTTCTTGCTTTTGTGTCTGAATCCAGCTTGAACTCTCAAGAGATCCACCTAGAACTGGAGCGAGGATTGAAAGAAAAAGACAAGTTAGGTAAAGCTGCAATATGACTTCAGATAGACTTGAGGCCGAGTCCTCGTTGCCGAAGGGAAGCTTTTTTTTTTTTTTTTTTTTTTTTTTTTTTTTTTTTTTTTTTTTTGGTCCTCCCTTTTTAAACCATTTTAATTACATGCAAAAATGTAACTGCTCAGAGACAGGGATCAAAGGAGTTAACAATCTTGGAGGTAAGGTGAAAAGGTCAGAGATAAAAATGAATACTGCTGTGCCTATGTTCCAAAATCCACCCTGCACAAAGCTGCATTAATAATGATACTCCCTGGAGCATCAAATTGGAATGTTTTTCTATGCTGCATTCTAAAAGGCCCTGCCCCATACTACAGATGTAAATCTACTTCCTTAAAGCCTTATTCTCAGAAACTGCCCTAGGGCTACAGATGCAGATGTACTCCATAATACCCCTTACAGGCCGTAGCACAGAGGCCAGATTCCTGCCTTTGCTAGCCCCAAAATATCCCAGGATAATATTAATATTGCTCTGCCATCAACTGTTCAGAGTTGCTAAAATGGCTCTCCACATCTCCCCCTTTTTTATTATATAAACATGACTGTGTCTGTCTTGGTCTTCTGACAGAAACACCTCTGTTACCTGATTTTTTTTGAATGGCATCATTTCTATTAGTATTCCCTATTAATATAATGAATTAACATGAAATATAATATTGATGCAATTCTGGCTCATGTCGGTAAGGTACTATTCAGAAGTTCACTGTCTCTGACTGCCAGCCTGTTGATAACTCCAAGTGGGGATTCATTCTCAGCGTGCCATGCACCCTGGCAACCAATGAGTTTATGTGGCTAAAGGCAAGCCTTACCACAACATGCAGGAGTAAAAGTATTCCCAGGACTAGAAAAGCTAGCATGACAAGGACCAAGAAGGAAACACTGACCATAGGCCACGAATAAATTTACCAGAAACATCTGCAGCATCGAAGCTCAGTGGGACAACATTCTTTTTATTTTTTTTTCTTTAATTGAAGAACTTTATTTAAAAAAAAGACAAAGATAAATGTACAAATTTTAAGCATTTTTTATAAAAGTATACAAATACATTTTTGGCATTGCTTGGATTTTTTTATGAGGTTTTATAGTGAGCATTAAGATATTAGTAGTTATAATGAGCATAAAGTGAAGAGTAAAAAATTGTCAAAGGACACTGACTCCTTGCCCTAGGGCCCTCTCCTCTGCAGGTAATCACACCTGGAACTTTCTTGAGAAGAACAGTTCCCAGAATAACCACAGAAGGTCTTGATGACCTCTGTGGAATGTTTCAACGCCCTAGGTGTGCCCCAGGCATATGATTCATGTGACACATGGTTTAACTGATAATGTATGACTCTTCCCCTTTGAATTTCCTCATTCTCCCTCTGTCCTCCCCCTCTTTCGTGGTTTTTGCCTTTATAAGCCCGTCACAAGTTCAGGCCGGGGTCGAACTCCTCTATCTCTGTGTGGTGTAATAGTCTCGACCCCAGCATGCTGGCCTGAGATCTTGCTCCGTTTCACTTTCAATAAAATTCCTCGTGCGATTGTGGCAAGTCTGGTCTCGGTGCCTCGCTGGGTGCGAGTCTTTCCTGAGATTTGAGTGAGGGTCTCCCTTCGGGGGTCTTTCATTTGGGGGCTTGTCCAGGATTTGCGCAACCACCCATGGGTCCTAGACCTACTTGGTGGTAAGGATTTTCTTTCCTTTCTTTCCTCGTTGTCCTGTTGTGATTCTGTGTTTGTAGATTGTTCAGAGATCTGATGCGATCGCAGTTCTGTTTTCGCTAACACTCTAATTGAGTCTGCTCTTCTGGAGGAGGAGCAGAGTGGACAGGGATAGACGTACCCAGGTGTCTGCCGTCTGTTCACTCTGGGAGACATCCCAGGAGGATGGGGCAGGACCAGGGATGCCTGGTGGACCGCCACGGGGAAAGTCAGGAGATCAGTTTTTCTCCTTGATGATCTGTGTCAGGGGGCCAATTCTAGACCACCTGACTCTTTTCAGGATTTCTGATTGACTCGAGGTCGGCAACTGACATTGTCTCTCTGTTTTGTAGTATTTGTGATTGTTTTTCTTGTGTCTGTGACAGAACTAGAAATGGGACAGACTGTGACAACCCCACTAACACTGACTTTGGACCATTGGACGGACATTAAGACAAGGGCTCATAATCTTTCTGTTGAAGTTAGGAAAGGACCGTGGCAGACATTCTGCTACTCCAAATGGCCGAGTTTTGGCGTAGGATGGCCTTCTGAGGGAACTTTTAATCTATCTCTCATCTCCACTGTCAAGCGAATTGTTTTTTCAGGCTTCAGGGGGACACCCTGATAAGGTTCCATACATCGTGTGGGAGGACCTGGTCCAAAACCCGCCACTCTGGGTGAGACCCTGAACAGCAAGGGCAGAAACGGCGATGGTGGCCGTGGTCACGAAACTGAAAGTACCTCCCCCAGACAAGCCGGCACCCGCTCCATCGGCCCCCACGCAGATTTATCCTGAAACTGATGATGGTTCCTTTCTCCTAGACCACCCTTCACCCCCATATCCTCAACCAGTTTCTCATGCAAGTCCCCCACAGGTGCCAACTCCCACTGACTCCCAGACAACCTCTGAAACAGGACCAGCAGCCAGGACCTGAAGCCGCCAGGGTCGCATCCAGAGGGAAATGGCACGGGGCTTGGCTTTGCTATTGCCCTACCATTACGGGCTTATGGACCCGCCCCAGCTCCGGGAGAACTAGTCCCGCTACAGTATTGGCTGTTTTCATCAGCCGATATGTATAACTGGAAAACTAACCACCCCTCATTTTCAGAGAACCCCTCTGGCCTGACAGGACTCCTTGAGTCCCTGATGTTTTCTCATCAGCCCACTTGGGATGACTGCCAGCAGCTTTTGCAGGTCCTCTTTACTATGGAAGAGAGAGAGAGGATCCTCCTGGAAGCTAGAAAAAAATGTTCCAGGACCAGATGGGATCCCCAACAATCTCCCTAATTTTATAGATGCAGCTTTTCCCTTGATCAGCCCTGACTGGGATTACAACTCTGCAGAAGGTAGGGAGCGTTTCACGGTCTACCGCCGGGCTCTAGTGGCAGGTCTCAAGGGAGCCGCAAGGCAACCCACGAATTTGGCTAAGGTAAGAGAAGTCCTGCAAGGTCCAGTGGAACCACCCTCTGTCTTTTTAGAGTGCTTGATGGAGGCTTACAGGAGATATACCCCATTTGATCCCTCCTCAGAGGGACAGCTGGCGGCTGTAGCCATGGCTTTTATAAGACAGTCGGCCTCTAATATCAAGAAGAAGTTACAAAGATTAGAGGGACTCCAAGATTATACTTTACAGGATTTAGTAAAAGAAGCAGAGAAAGTGTATCATAAGAGAGAGACTGAGGAAGAGAAGCAAGAAAGAGAAAAGAGAGAAACAGAAGAGAGAATCGGTGTGATCGCCGCCAAGAGAGGAATCTGAGTAGGATTTTGGCCACAGTAGTAGGTGGAGAAAGGTTAGAGAAAAGACAATCAGGGTACCTGGGCAACAGGCCAAGAAGACCCCCGGGCGGACAGAGACCACGATGATTTGCTGCTCACAGCCTCATCCTGGGAACTGTGCCTTGATGGGACCAAAAATCTTCTAAAAGAATTTGGTGAGTTTGGGTACCGGGTCTCTGAAAAGAAGGCTCATTTATACCGTCCAGAAGTTACCTACCTGGGATACACCCTCTGGGAAGGGAAGCGGTGGCTCACTGAAGCCCTAAAGAAAACTGTGATGCAGATCCTGACCCCCACCACTCCACGACAAGTACACGAGTTTCTGGGAACGGCAGGCTTTTGCAGACTCTGGATACCGGGATTTGCCACTTTGGCGGCCCCTTTGTACCCCCTGACTAGAGACAAAGTCTCATTTACATGGAAAGAAGAACATCAAGAAGTCTTTGATAATATAAAGACTGCCCTGCTCTCAGCCCCTGCTTTGGCTCTGCCAGACCTGACCAAAACTTTCACTTTATATGTTGATGAACGGGCTGGAGTGGCTTGGGGAGTCCTGACGCAGGCCCTGGGTCCTTGGAAGCGGCCGGTGGCCTACTTGTCAAAAAAAACTAGACCCCGTTGCCAGTGGCTGGCCCTCTTGTCTAAAAGCCATTGCTGCAGTAGCCCTGCTCATCAAAGAAGCTGACAAGCTTACCCTGGGTCAACATGTGACTATAATCGCCCCCCATGCCTTAGAAAGTATTGCACAACAGCCCCCCGACCGCTGGATGACAAACGCTCAGATGACTCATTACCAGAGCCTGTTACTAACTGATTAAATAACTTTTGCTCCCCCTGCTATCCTCAACCCTGCCACCCTACTCCCCGAAGCCGGTGCCTCTACTCCTGTGCACAGATGCGCTGATGTCCTGGCCTAGGAGACTGGAGTCAGAAAGGACCTGACTGATCAACCTTGGCCAGGTGTGCCTAGCTGGTATATGGATGGCAGCAGCTTCGTGGTGGAAGGAAAAAGAAGAGCATGAGCAGCGGTGGTAGATGGTAAGCAGGTACTATGGGCCAGCAGTCTCCCCGAGAGGACGTCTGCTCAAAAAGCTGAACTTTTGGCACTAATTCAAGCTCTGCGCCTGGCAGAAGGTAAGGCTATCAACATCTATACTGACAGCCACTATGCCTTTGCCACCGCCCACATTCATGGGGACATCTATAGGCAGAGGGGCCTGCTCCCATCGGCAGGGAGAGAAATTTAAAAAAAAGAAGAAATCCTGGCTCTTCTAGAAGCCATATACCTACCCAACAAATTGGCCATTGTCCATTGCTTAGGACATCAAAAAGGGACTGACCCAGTTACACGGGGAAACCAGATGGCAGATCAGACAGCCAAACAAGCCGCCCATGGAACTGCGGTGCTAATAGAAGAAACCAGAGGTCACCCACCAGGGGCCCCTGAGCTCCCACACAAAGACTGTGCCCTGACTGAAGATGGGCGAATGGTCTTACCGGCTAAAGAAGGGTAAGACTAGGTAAAAAGATTACATCAACTAACCCACCTCGGAACTGAAAAACTTAAACGACTAATTAAAAGTTCCAAATATTATGTTCAAGACCTACATACCATAACAAAACAGGTAGTAAAGACATGTCAAGCCTGTACTTTGACCAATGCCGCCCGACCGTTCAAGGAACCTGGAAAGAGAATGAGGGGAAATTGACCGGGAGTTTATTGGGAAATAGACTTTAGTGAAATTAAGCCGGGAAAGTACGGTAATAAATATCTTCTAGTTTTTATAGACACTTTTTTCAGGATGGGTAGAAGCCTTTCCCACAAGATCTGAAACTGCTCAGGTGGTGACCAAGAAGATACTAGAAGAAATTCTGCCCAGGTTCGGGATTCCCAAGGTAATCGGCTTGGACAATGGCCCAGCTTTTGTTGCCCAGGTAAGTCATGATTTGCCCACCCAACTGGGGACTAATTGGAAATTACATTGTGCTTACAGACTCCAGAGCTCAGGACAGGTAGAAAGAATGAATAGAACTCTAAAAGAGACCCTTACTAAATTATCTATTGAGACCGGCGGCAAAGACTGGGTGACCCTCTTCCCCTTTGTGCTTCTTAGAGTCCGAAACTCGCCAGGGTGTTTGGGCCTTACTCCTTATGAAATTCTACATGGGGGACCGCCCCCCTTAATGGATTCATGCGGGATATTGGATCCTAGCACTAACTCCCCTCCTCCTCTGTTCTATTTACCCACATAAAGGCCTTAGAAGTTATTAAAACACATATCTAGAGTCCAATCAAAGAAGCCTACACTCCAGGAACCACCACGGTGTCCCACAGGTTCCAGGTCGGAGACTCAGTCCTGGTCAGACAACATCACGCTGGCACGCTTGAGCCCTGGTGGAAGGGACCCTACCTGATGCTGTTAACTACCCCCTCGGCAGTCAAGGTCGACGGGATTGCTGCTTGGGTCCATACCTCCCATGTAAAGAAAACACCCAGTCACGGCAAAGATAACCATGAAGACAAATGGACAGTGGCAGCTGGTGACAATCCTCTTAAGCTGCGCCTTCGTCGTAGCCCCAAACTTGGGTAATAACCCCCATTCCCCTCAAAAATTTACCTGGGAAGTGCTTAATGAAGAGGGTGACGTTGTGTGGTCAACAACCACAGTGCATCCCCCTTGGATTTGGTGGCCTGATCTTGCACCCGATGTCTGTAAGTTAGCAGCTGGCTCTATGGCCTGGGGTCTTTCCAGTTATACCAATTTAGAAAGGCCACCCCCAGAAGAACAGTGTGTCTCTCATGGCATAGGGAGCACATTGGGGTGTTCAGGACAGTTTTTCCGTGCCAAGCTTCAGGCAGCATACTTCTATGTCTGCTCCGGACAGGGACACACCAGGGAAATGAAGAGATGGTGTGAAGGGGCCTCAGACTATTTTTGTAGTAAATGGGGATATGAGACCATGGGAGAAGCCTACTGGAAGCCTTCCTTCGCTTGGGATCTAATTATAGTTAAAAAGGGTTGTAAACCAGGGGAGCCAGAAAAAGGGGAAAGAGATCCATCCAAATACCCGGCTTATAGGACTGGGTGTGCCTTTGAACGCTCGGGTAGCCGTCAGGGACCATGCAAAGACAGTTATTGTAACCCTCTAAATATCAGCTTCACCCCACAGGGAAAACAAGATCGTCAGTGGGTAAGAGGAAACCGTTGGGGATGGAGAGTCTACACTGGCAGAGGGGACCCTGGATTCATTTTTGCTATTAAGATAAAGATAGAGAGTCCGCCCGCATGACCCGTAGGCCCCAATTCGGTGCTTGATAACCCTGTACCCAGGTCTGAGAGACCTCCTCTTCTCACTCTGTCACCAAAGGAGGGCTCTGTGCTGCCCTAAAAGAAGAATGTTGCTTTTACATAGATCATTCTGGTGTCATAAGAGATTCTATGGCAAAGCTTAGAAACATACCAAGGATGGTATGAAAATTGGTTTAACCGGTCACCCTGGTTCTCTAGTCTTCACTTTGGTTGGGCCTTTACTCATTTTGATGCTAATTCTAACCTTTGGGCCATGCATCCTCAATAGACTGGTGACTTTTATAAAAGAAAGGGTGAGTGCTGTACAGGTAATGGTCCTAAGACAACAATACCAGATATAACAAGAAGCTGAGGAATCGCACTAAGATTAGAGCTTTCTACACAAAGAAAAAGGGGGGAATGAAGAGTAAAAAATTGTCAAAGGACACTGATTCCTTGCCCTAGGGCCCTCTCCTCTGCAGGTAATCTCACCCGGAACTTTTTTGAGAAGAACAGTCCTCAGAATAACCACAGAAGGTCCCGATAACCTCTGTGGAATGTTTCAACACCTAGGTGTGCCCCAGGCATATGATTCATGTGACACATGGTTTAACTGATAAATAATGTATGACTCTTCTCCTTTGAATTTCCTCATTCTCCCTCTGTCCTCCCCCTCTTTTGTGGTTTTTGCCTTTATAAGCCCATCACAAGTTCAGGCCGGGGTCGAACTCCTCTATCCCTGTGTGGTGTAATAGTCTCGACCCTCTTTTGTGGTTTTTGCCTTTATATGCCCGTCACAAGTTCAGGCCAGGGTCAAAATTTTCTATCCCTGTGTGGTGTATGAGTCTCAACCCCAGCATGGTGGCCTGAGATCTTGCTCTGTTTCACTTTCAATAAAATTCTTCGTGTGATTGCAGCAAGTCTGGTCTCGGTGCCTCACTGGGTGCGCGCCTCTCCTGAGATTTAAGTGAGGGTCCCCTAAGGGAGTCTTTCAAAAGTACATGTAAAACATGATGTAAGCTGGAATTATTCAAAGTTTTCTTGGTGTGTAAGGAAGGAGTAAACATAATGATTTTTTTCTTTTCTTTTTTTTTCTTGAACTTCACGCAGTCCATAAGTTGTTTCTGGGGTGTTCAGAGCTTTCTGGGCTTAGTATCCAATGGTTAATAACCTCAGTGTGTAAGGCTAAAGCATCTAGAGAGGTATTAGTACTATGCCAAACACCCTATAAGTGTCGCTGAATCTATGCCCAATTATAGTGACTATCACTGTAAAGCTTAGAAATAACACAAATCTATTAGTACTTAGCATACCTCTGGAAATGGCTTCTTACTCTCAAACTTTGAAGCACTTCTTTTATAACTTAAATAACATCAATAATATCAATCAATTGTTCTAAATGACTACTTAAATCTTCTAGATTAAAACATTAGTAACTTTTTTTTACTAATGATTAACAAAAGTAGCTGCCTTAACTTCTCTCAGGGCAACAGCAGAAGCAGGTAATACCAACTATCAATACAATTAAAGCTACTATGCCTGCAATAATCAAGTCCAATACTCTCTTGCTTTAGTATAAAGCCTGACTAACTTCTAGTATCTGCAAACCTTCTTTCACAGTCTTATAATACTGACTGGAAATAGAACAAAAGCTGGTTGATAAAACACCATTATAAACATATCATGTTAGAATTCAACAATAACACAATTGGAAAGTCTACAGTGAATACAACTTACAATAAGTATCAATAAAGAAACATAAGTAATTTTAACATTACCAAATAATAAAAGATTAGAATTTTAAATACATGTTCTAACATTCAAAATCTAGATCTAGTCCTAATTATATCCAATATAAATATAGCTTCACAAGGGAATTATAAAATTTTAGATGTCTTTAAAAATGTTCAAAATTTGTCTTCCCAATAAAGAATATTATTTCTATTATTGAATTGATTTCTGAACAAGTCCATGCTTGAGTCAGAATGACTGGTCTCATTAATGTTAAGAGAAAAGTCATTACAACTTCTTTTCTAATTGACTAATTCAGTTTAATTCTAAGTCAGTTTTCATAATTCCCATGTTCTCTATCCCACAAGGTCTAAAAACTTGAGGAACAGCTGCTTGTCCAATCCGAGTTAAAGACAAGCAAAGGTGGGTCAGGAACAGATGTTCAATGCAGTTTCTTGGTCACCATTGTCAGGGATCTCATCAAGCTCACAGGTCAGCATGATTCTTTGTCTCAACATCAGCATGTCTCACCATCCATTCTGGCAGCTAGCATAGCATGTTCTTGAAGCATCTTGTGAAAAAAAAAACACAAACACACACTCTTCCCCATATTAATTGGTCCCTTGATCAGGACCAAACAATATGCCAGGATGTGGATCCTGTCATTTCACCTAGGCATAAGTTTGCCCAGTTGTAGAATGCCATCGACATTCCTTGACATCCAAATTTATTTTTTATTAAAATAAAAAGTATATGATTCAAATAAATGGGGATATAATCCCCCCTTTTAATTATATGAAGATATCATTTTACAGATTCAAGTATTTGTATTACAATATCTTGTTCTTGAGAATTATAGGCAATCTCAATAGTATGGTTAACATTAAATTGTTGACAAAGCATCTGAAATGCTTTACTGTAATAGCCAGTTCCATTATGTAATAATCTGATTTGGAACAACAACTATAGGAAAATAACATAGGCAATGAAAAATTATACTTTTAGTTGCTTGTCCTGTCAAAGCAATTTCAACTAGAATGCTTGAAAAGATGTTACAATTTGACAATTATAACCTCTAGAAATATCAAATTGTTGTCTCAGGCCATTATTATTTTGATGGTAAAAATTGGGATTATAATCTGCTTGGGGTACAAATCTTCTTTGATATTGCCTTTACTAAGGGATACAGGCAATCCCTTAAATATCTAAGTATGGAACAATAAATTCGCTTAAATTAAGTTGTATTTGAACAAACAATTGCAAAACTAAAAAATTTGCAGTAAAAAAAAGAAAAATTTCAAGCAATCACAAACTATAAACTATATATTGGCTATCAATACATAAATTTAAGGTTTAACTAATTTTACATTTAAAAACAGTGGCTACAGCATGTAATCCAATAATCTCTGCTGTAACAGGGGGAATCTCTAGAGAATGATCATGTGATCCAATTTTAAATACTGCTTTCTCATAGATGAACTATTTATAAATACAGCAATTTCATTATCGATTAGCTGCATGCAAAAATTTATAGGAAATAAAGAATTCATAGGGAAAAGAATTAACAACTTTAATTATTATCAATTGTCAATTTTCCCTGACAAGTTTGGATATGCAATAGGCCAAACATCAGTATTTAGCCATAACCAATTTAATATCTTAAAATAAGAAATAAATATTTCATCAGGTTAAGACATTACATATATATATATATATATATATATATATATATATATATATATATATATATATATATATATATATCTTCATTATTTTATCATGCAATTCTGTTTCCTAATAGGATGTTAAAACTTTATTTAACAAGGAAAAAGGATGAATTCACATTAATGGTTCTTTTTGCCAAAAGGACTGCTGTGGGTGTACAGCAAAAATGCAGACAACCAACAATTAATCATAATCTATATAATATCTGCTGTTAACTAGTTGTATTCTCTATATTCTCTGCAAAACTTTTCATCTCTCAGTTAACTACAGAGGGACTATAATTTGCATTTCTGGAGAACAGTGAACTAAGGTTTGAGATCTCCATTGTGGGCTTAAGGAGAGGTTTTAGCCAGTTAACATCTGACGACTTCTGAAAAATAATATTAAGTCCTTAAGAATTTTCTATGCCATAATTTGACTAGGATGACTGATAACCCAATTATTTCGCTCCTTTTTGGAACAACAACTATTCTCTAAAATTATAAAGCTCTTTGTAAGAGCAAAAACTCCAGCTAACAAAGCAAGTAAACATTGAGGGTTTTAAGTCCCAACTTCCTGCATTGAAGCAGTGGTAAATCTGTTACAATACAAGGACTTCAGCCATTCCCTGAAGCAAGGCTTTCCAATGACACCCATCACCTCAAGGGCTTTCAAAGTGATCATTAAAAAAACCATGGTAAATATATTTATAGAATACCATATAAATATTTACTAGAACACGATTTATCATTAACCTACCAGCCTTTTATCATTCATGGATAAATCATACCTAGTTAGGCAATTGTAGAAGTTGCTAGAGGATGCTGTCTAAGTTCAAAAATAGAGCTCTGAACAGGAATTCAGTGAAACTAGTTAGTACACATCACTCTTTATCATAGAAAATGTATTTTAGAGTAGAATTTTATCTACTATTATTGCCTATGACAACCCAGGTTACAAAGTAAGTTGTACATTAAAAATGCCTATTTATATTATAGTTTACTAAATATATATCTATTCTATTATAGTTTACTATAAAGCCATGAGGAGAAATATTTAATATAGATGTAGTAACACTCGCAGAAAATGAAGTACAAAAGAAGCAGAAACTTCAGTAAGAAAGGATCTAGTCCATAGTATAAAAGGCTGTTTATTCAATGTGGGATGTATTCCAGATGATGCAAAGCATACCTGCCACGCTTAAAGTAATTAAGAACCTAAACTTGATGAATTGCAGGCCTGGGTAGAAGCCTAATTCTTTCATTCAGAAAAAGGTATATAAAAATATAATGAAACCTGATGACATATTGAGATCCTTATAGGTAAGCCCACCATTCAATCTGCACTAGAGATGCCTGTTCATCCACAAGGTAGAGATAATAAAAATCAGGGGACTCTCTCAGAGGACTCATGAGCCTTTTAGAAAAATTAACACATCATTTCCTGAGTATCTCTACCTTGCTATTACATTGTGTAAAAGAAAGAAATTGACAAGGTAATTTTCATTGTGATCTTGTAATTTTGGATACCTAGGGACCTCTGCTGTTCAGGTTATTTGCATGCTTTCTTTAGAGGTCAGTTGTCTGTGGTATATCCTGGATATTTATGAAAATGTAATATTTGATTAAGACATTCCTGACAGTAGTAAATACATTACAACTGTATATAATTAACAAAATGACATGTCTGCTTTACAATGACACAGTAAATGTTCTACATACACTATGAACTGTTGGGAATATTCACCACATTTAAACATCATCTTCAACACTGAATTCCACTACACTCCAGTGTTTGATGCAAACTGAGTACTCATGGAACAGGGCATGGGCAGAATATGTCATTCAGTATTCCAACATTTCATTGAGGATATATATTATTAGTTTTGTACTATGAAAGGCTATGATGAGAGCATACAAAAGAAGCAATTGTAAAAAGAAAATACAGAACATAAAAATTAGTAAATAGGCAGGGATAATTGAAAAATAAAAGCACCGTCAGTAGGTTTGAGGGAAAGAAAGGGTATAGCATCTCTGACAAATTGCTGGGATCTAGACAGAAGGGTCCAGAAAAAGAAAAAGCCCTAGGGTACCACTGACTAGTTTCCTGTTTGTCAATGTAGAGAGAATAAGGTAAAACCAGTTTTTTTTTTTAATCACATCCGCTTTCAATTTTCCTGCTTCAGACAGGGAACAAAGGGAGGAGGGAGTGAGGTATGAATCAGTAGCACTGATGGAGATCTCTAAGGTTACAGCAGGCTTTTACGTTCATGCCTAGATATGAAATTTGTCTTCTGACTGGATCTGATTTTCTTCTTTAATTAAATATCTAAACTCTATAAATCCAAAGCAAGGAGAGCAAATTAATTTGTCTGCAGGGTGGGATTTCATCAGTGTGGTTGCTAGCTATATTCAAAGGCTTATCTGTTCCTGGGTATAAGACTGTATGGTGCTGAAAAGAAGAAAGGGTGGGTTTCTGAAACTGACAGGAGACAGAGCCAATGGATAGCTCCAAAGGCAGTCCTTGGTGTTTCAGAGCCTGCATGTTCTTATTTTTAGGCTCCTGACTCCTGTAAGGACACTGTCATCTTATGTGAAAGTCAGGTGTGCCTTCCTTGCTTCCATCATGTGTAGCAGTGTCTTCTGCAAAGACACTAATATCAGCCATCAGACTGTGAATGAGAGTAGAGATTGCCTGAAATTTTCATATCCTTAGATTAGCCACTGGGAGAACTGTTATAGCAGCTAATGTCCTCAACAAGCCACCTTAGAATCTCTGAATAATCCAGATGTAAGTAGGGAACACAAACTCTGCCATATGTAGAACCAAAACACTTTCATGACAATTATGGTGGTATCCTGTTGTCATTAATATCAAAGGACATTCATTAATACAACAGTTGTTTATACTGTTATTTATGTTTTAATTTACTGTGTTTGCTTTCATGCTTATTCTCCCAGGTCAGCCCTTTGCTAACTAACAGCTCAGACAAGTAATGCGTCCTTTAGTGGAATCAATAATACATCAAACCCTGAAGTTTTCCACGTTGATATACACACTACAAAAGAAAGAAAAGGACACAGTAATTTACTTGAGCATACCTAGAGTCCTATGATTTTCATTTTTTTGTTGCATTCTGTCTTTAAAGATCATGACTCAGTCTTATATAATAGCTATTTATAAAAGTGCATTACTTTATTAAGATGTCCTTTACTATACTAAATGCCTTACAATTTTATGTGTCAGAAAAGTATGTGACCTCTTTACAACCCCACATCAAATATCCACACACAACATGTGTTTTGGCCAATATATGCAACATAAAAAAGCATTGCTTTATACAGTGAATTACATTTGCTACTGTGCATATTTTTAAGACACTGCAGTATCTCATGTAAAACATATACACATGGAGGAGGCCCTAGGCAGAATATTGCACGTAGAATTCTCACATCCCTTTTAGGATGCCCTATCAGACATTATTGATTAGAAAAGGCTGTAATCAGAAGATTTGGGGAAGGAGACACATGCAGATCACAATTAGTAAGCAAACAGGACATTTTCAAGATAAGTGTGACCCTTAATGTATTCAACATGAAATAGAGCTTCTCTCACAAATTGTTGAATCTATGAAGAAAGGTCCAAAAATAGGAAAAGCGCCAGACAGTAAACTGACTAGTGTTTTCGTTAGTCGATATATATAGAAAAAGGTGAAAACAGGTTTTCATCACATCAACTTTCGATTTTTCTGCTTCAGTCAGGGAACCCAGAGAGGGCTGAGTCAATGATGAATCAGCAGCATTAACAAAGATCTCCTAGGTTACAGCAGGCTTTGATGTTCATGCCTAAATATGAGATCTCTCTCCTGACTGAATCTGATTCCATTCTCTATTTAAATACTCAAACTCTGTCAAGCAAAAGCAAGAGAACAAATTAATTTGTCTGTAGTGAGGGATTTTATCAGTAAGGATGCTGGCTATATTTAAGGGTTTATCTGGTCCTGGACATAACGAAAGCCAGAATGTATAATGCAGAAGATAAGGAAGAGTGTTTCTGTAACTGAGAGAAAACAGAGCCAATGGAAAGCTGCAAAAACAGTGTTTGTTTGTTTCAGAGCCTGCGTGCCTTGATTTCCTTGTTTCCACATCCTGTACAGGACCTATCACCTAATATAAAATTTAGGTGTGAGCTTTTTGGTGTGCCTTCATGCCTCAGGCATGCAGAGTTGTGTCTCCTACAAAGAAGATATTCAAGCTTCAGCTTTTAAAAGGGACTAGTTTTTTTTTTTTTTTTTAACATTTTCTTAACATTAGATTCACCACTTTAAGAACTACTGTGGCAGCAAATAACCTCAACATAATACTATGGACTCTGTGAAAGTTCAAGAGACAGACTCTTCCATATCCACAATCCTAGCACTTTTGGGATAGTGATGCTCATCTCCTCTTGCCATTAATGGCAAAACAAAACAAAACAAAAACATTCAACAAAACAACTGTTGTTTACAGTCTTACTGTCATTTAATTGCTAGATATTCTAGCATGTTTCTTTTTCTATGTCATGTTTTGCTCAGAAACAGTTCAAGGGGAGTCATGAATTCTTTGAAGAGATAAATTCATTATGTCCTCATGATTTCCACGTTGTTGTTACATACATACCATAAAATAAGCAAATGGGCAGAATCCTTGTGCCAGAGGATACCTAAAGACTTATGCTTTTCTTGTTATTTGCATTCTTTCTTTAGTGATTAGGCCACTGTGCTATATCCTGGATATTTATTAAATTTATTACTTTCGTTAAGATATTTTGACAGTGGCAAACACCTTAAACCTGTATATATGTCAGAAAAAAAATGGCAATGCCTTGTTACAACCACGCATTTTATATTCTACACACACCATGCTTTCTTGAGAATATCTTTAGAAGATGAATATAATTTCCAGTTCTAATTTTAACTTCATATAGTTAGATTTATGAGACACTCGAGTGTTTCATGCAAACTGAGTAGGTGGAAAACAAGGGATGAGCAGAACGTTACACTCAGTTTTCCAACAAATCTTTAAAGATCTACTCATAGACATAATTTTTCTAGGAAAATCTATAATCAGAAATTACAACAGAGGGACTGGAGAAGGAAAAACAAGCATATCACAATCAGCAGGCAGCAACAACTGGAAGATAAGAGTCACAGTCAGTGGGTTAAAAATAGAAAGAAAAGAGCCTCTCTTCCTTGTTTCTTGGAACTACATAAAAGGAGCCAGAAATAGAAACAGCCCCCGGGTTCGACTGACTTGTGATTCCATTAGTCAATATACACAGAAGAAGGTAAAAAGAAGATTTTTCCTCACATCTACTTTCAATTCTTCTGCTTCAGTTATGGAACCAAGGAAGGAGGGGTTGGGGGATGAATCATCAGCACTCAGGCAGAGTCCAAAATTACAGCAGGCTTTGATGTCAATGCCTACATTTCATAGAACTTTTAAAGAACCTAAGAATCCTTAGAAAATGAGGGATGAAGTGTTTTACAGGTAATGACATACTAGTTACTTATAGAACAAAATATGTTTAGCACTATCATTGTGTACAAATTATAAGGTTGTAAATCTGTCAATACAAATGAACACATAAATATGTATGTATTTATGCATGTATGGATGGATGGATAGATGGATTATGTAGCTAAAACTAGTAAATAGAATCATGACAAAGATATAAAAAATACACGAATGGATAAAAGATAGTTGTGAAGTGACAATTTTCTAGACTCTCTTCATTACTAAGTCTTGAATATTTTTTCATTATTCTGTAATTGGAAGAAAAATTTTTAAATTGTAATGAAAATAGTTTCTACTATCACATCCCCCTTTCATCCCTATAGCCCCTCCTAGTCTCTCTCCTATCTCTTCAAATTAATAACCTCTTTTGCTATATTATTGTTACATATATACATATGTGTATGTATATGTACCCACAAATACTTAATTACAACCTTAAAAATGTATTTGTACACTTTTATGCAGAAATGCTGAAAATGTGTACATTTATCTTTGTTTATTAAAATAATGTAAAAAACTGAAATTAATAAAATTATAATTATTAAAAACCGGAAAATTGGGGTTTTAACAAAGTGTTCACAGGCTAGAAACAGGTGCATCTCCAAACTTGGTTCAACAAATTGGCAAAAACTTATATGTCTTCATCAATGGCTAACAATGGTACATTTGTACTGTTTTCATGAATCCATATGCTTTATAAAACCAATGTCATCACCCCTTGCCTTTTATTTTCTTTATTATTCATGTTCAGACTCACGTTATCTCACTGGCTCAGTTATATAAGAATTCTTGTTTCTGCCTGATATTACCAACCACAAACTTTAATACAAACTCTAGAGGCCAATTATTTAGCTGCTGCTTTCCTCTACCTATATATCTCCCACAAAAGCACCCTTCTCTGGTTACTGCACCCACCTATGTCTTTGGCCATCTGGACTTACAGGAGCATGCCCTGTACTTCTACTCCCCCTACCCTCATTGAACTTTTTTACCATGGCTACCAAGGAGCCATGAGATCTACATTACTCTCCTCAAAGCTTCTTGCCACATGTCTACATTTGCCTTCTTACGACTATAATTTTGAATCTCTTTTCCCACCCCCAAATTCTACATGGTGTATGTTTCACCATGCCAGCCCTCTACACACTCACAGCTTATAAATTATTGGAATATAAACAGGATTTTTATTCATTCCTCCTTGTGCCTTACATATTCCTTTCCTTATCTATGCCCAATAATCTCTGTTTCTCATAAGCCAACTGTCCTGTTAATGCCAATAATGAAAATAAACTTTCCAAGGCTATATTCTGCTATGCTAGTTAGGGTCTATTTACAGAAGACACTTACTTTATTTCATTTCCCCGGAATGCTTATGGCTCTCTTTGACAGCAACCTGTTGTCCTGAAGCTTTAGCATTCACCTCCTTCTTGGAAACTATTAGAAAATCACTGCACAGAGGTTTTTTTTTTTTTTTTTTTTTTTTTTTTTTTTTTTTTTTTTTTAATTTTTTTATTGTTTTTTAATGAAACATCTCTCTCTACTGCCAGGGATTCAGATTTTATTTGTACAGCTTGTCTGCAATATAAACTAATAATCCAAAATTGGCATAGTTGATTTTCATATTCTTGTAGTTTGTAACAAATTCTGTCACCATACCAGCGAATGATCCCCAAATCTCTGATTTCTAACATTCTACTACTTTCAACTTATTTCTCTGTACTCTACTTTCTCCTTTTTTTCCATACCCCTTTGATTTTTTCTTACATTTTTAAATATTTTATTAGACACTTTCTTTTTTTCTCACTTGCAACTTTATTTTAAGAAAAGAAGGATAGATATACATATTTAAAAGCATTTTAGCATAACACTATGTGAATATTTTTGTCAGTACTTATTTCTTTAAGAGTTTTGATATCATACACTGAAATTCCACTAGTTATGATAAGCATAAAGTACATGTAGGACAGAATGCAACATAGAAACAGTTTTCTTGGTGAGTGAGACATTCTCTGTATTTACATTTCTAATGTTATACCCTCTCCCCTTCCTTCCCTCTTCCCCCTCAACTTGTTTCCATGAAGGTGTTCCCTCTCCCAATCACCCTCTCTACTTCAGTGCCTTCATTGATGATGATGTTCTTTCAATGAGGGTACAAATATTTTTATTCATTCTCTAGCTTTTTCATTGGGGTCCCCGTGTTCAGTCTAATGCTTAGTTGTAAGCATCCTCATCTGTATATGTATGACTCCGGGAGAGCATCTGAGGAGACATCCATGTTTGGTTCCTGCCAGTAAACACTTGTTGGCATCAACAATAGTACTTGGGGTTGGTGGCTGAATATGCGGTGGTTCTCTTTTGTTGAATCTCTGCTCCTCTATTTGGCCTTGCATTTTCTCCCCTGTTTTGTTCTCCCTTCTAAAAAGGACTGAGGCATGCACATTCTGGTCTTCCTTTTTTGTGCTTCATAATGTCTGTGGATGGTTTCTTGGGTTTTCTGAACCTTTTTTTTGGGGGGGAAGGGGGTATCTGTTTATAAGTGAGTACATGCCATGAGATTTTTGTTTTTTTCTTTGTTTATTTGTTTTTGTTTTTTTTTTGTGTTTGTGTTTGTGTGTGTGTGTGTGTGTGTGCGTGCGTGCGTGAGAGAGAGAGAGAGAGAGAGAGAGAGAGAGAGAGAGAGAGAGAGAGAGAGACTTGGTTATCATACTCAGGATGATAGCTTCAAGTTTCATCCATTTGCCTAGGAATTTCATAAACTTACTGATTTTAAAGTTAAGTATTACTCCGTTGTGTATATGTGCCATACTTTCTGAATTCATTCTTCTGCTGAGGGATGTCTGGGTGCTTTCCAGATTCTGGTTATTATAAATAAGGCTGTTATGAACACTGTTGAGCATATGTCCTTGTTATATATTGAATATTTTTGGGTATATACCCAAGAGTGGTATAGCTGGGTCCTCAGGTAGCACTATGTCCAATTTTCTGAGGAACCACTGACTGATTTTCTGATTGGTTGCACCACTTTACAATCCCACCAACAGTGATGGAGTGTTCCTCTTTCTCCACATCCTTACCAGCATCTTCTGTCAACTGAGATTTTGATCGTATTCATTCTGACTAGTATGAAGTGGAGTCATAGGGTTGATTGGATGTGCAGTTCTCTGATGACTAGGGATGTTGAGCATTTCTTTAAGTGCATCTCAGCCATTCAATATTCTTCTGCTGAGAAGTCTCTGTGTAGCTCTGTACAACATTTTTAATTGGATTCTTTGATTCTCTAAGGTATAGCTTCTTGAATACTATAAACTCTATCTCAAGATATTTAGGTTTGTTAGCTGTGTTATGAAGTTTATAAAATCTGTAATAAAATTTGTTTTGTTCATAAAATTATAACTTAAGACTTATAATTAAAATATGTATAAATAAAAAAATATATATGTATACATATATATGTATGTTTCAAGACTCTTTTAGAATATATATTGTACATGTGTGTGAGTATTTGAGTAATGTGTATTGCAATCTGTTTCTATATATGTAAAGTACTTGGATTTATTTTCAATTTAAAACTGTTGATCTACTAGGAAGACAGAAGATTTATTTGTTTAAAAAAATAGCAACCATATAGCTCCCCAAATTTCTTGAATAATGACTTTATTAAGACTTAATCAGCCATGTTATTATCAACTACCTTTAGTAAGGATAAATTGTATGCAACTGTAAAGTATCTGCAAACTTCAGATGATAATCTGGCATAAAACAATTGTAAAATATCTTATTCCTAATCAAATTTTCTCACTGTATCTTATTTTAGACTAAAGAAGCAACATGCCTCCAAAAATATTTTGAATTGGTATAAATTTTTATGTGATGATCAAAATTTGAGGTTATATTTGCTGCACAATAATATGTTTATGATACAGGTTGGTTTATAATATACTCTATATGATGATAAAATACTAAAGTTATAAGAACTATTCAGGTTAACAAGAGGTGATTTAGATATTTTTACTGAAATACTTATAGCTTTGCTTACTGTTTAATGCCATGCTTCTAAAATTTTGAAAATTAAAAGCAAAGGGTGGATGAATATAGTATATTTAATTATGAATTTCTATGTATTACTCAGGTTCATAATATTCAATGTCAGTGTGTAACTGATTATAGAAATAAGTTTGATTTGTTTTCATTCTTTATTTTTGTTTAATTGAACAACTTTCTTTTAAGAACAAAGATAAATGTACAGATTTTAAAATATTTTTCCATAAAATTATATGAATACATTTTGTCAGTACTAGATTTTCTTAAAAGTTTGATAGTATGCCTAAAAATCTTACTAGTTATGATGAGCATAAAATACATGTAAAACAATATGTAACCTGGAAATATTCAAAGTTTTCTTGGTGTGTAAGATTAAGCATAATGATTTTTCATTTGATTTTTGTCCTTTCTTTTCCTTGAACTTCATGTAGTCTGCAAGTTGTTTCTGGGGATTTTACAGTTTTCTGGGGTTAGTATTCAATTATCAGTGACTGCATATTATGTCTGTTCTTTTGTGACTGGGTTACCTCACTCAGGATGATATTCTCTAGATGCATCCCTTTTCTTAAGAATTTGATAATGTCATTGTTTCTGATAGCTGAGTAGTACTCCATTGTGTAAATATACCACAATTTTTCTATCCATTAATCTACTGAAGAACATCTGGATTCCTTTCAGATTCTGGATATTATAAATAGAACTGCTATAAACATTGTGGTGCATGTGTCTTTGTTGTATGTTGGAGCATCTCTGAGGTATATGCCGAGAAGTGGGATAACTGGGTTTTCAGGTACTACTATGTCAAATTTTCTGGGGACCACCAGACTGATTTACAGAGTGGTTGTACCAGTTTACAAACCCACCACGAGTGGAGAAGTGTTTCTTTTTCTCTGAATCCCAGCCATGATATACTGTCATCTGAATTTTTGATCTTAGCCATTCTGGTTGGTGTAAAGTAGAATCTCAGGGTTGTTTTGATTTTCATTTCCATGATGGCTAATGATGTCAAGCACTTCCTTAGATGCTTCTCCATCACTCGATATTCCTCAATTGAGAATTTTTTGTTTAGTTCTGTCACCCATTTTTTAATAGAAGTGTTTGATTCTCTGGTGTCTAAACTCTTGAGTACACTGTATACATTGGATATTAGGCCTATAACAGATGTGGGGTTGGTAAAGATCTTTTCCGAATCTGTTGGCTAACTTTTTGTTTTCTTGCAAGTGTCCTTAGCCTTACAGAAACTTTGCAATCCCATTAAGTCCCATTTGTAAATATTTGACACAAGAGCACGAGCCATTTGTGTTCTGTTCAGAAAATTTTCTCCTGTGCCTATGCATTCTAAAGTTTTCCCTATTTGTCTTCTAATAGCTTCAGTTTACCTAGTTTAATGTGGAGATCTTTGATCCCCTTGCATTTGAGCTTTGTTCAAGGAGAAAAGAAAGGATTTATTTTAATTCTGCTGCATGCTGAGTGTCAGATGGACAAACACAAATTGTTTAAGAGGCTGTCTTTTTCCATTGAATGTTTACAGCTCATTTGATAAAAATCAAGTGACCATATATGTGAGGGATCATTTCTGGATCTTCTATTCTATTCTATTGATCTATGTGCCTATCTCTATACCAGTGCCATACAGTTTTTTAACAATATTGCCTTGTAATATAGTTTGAGGTCAGGGATGGTGATTCCCAGAGATGTTTTCTTGTGATTGAGAATGGATTTTGCTATTCCAGTACTTTTGTTATTCCAGATGAAGTTGCACATTGCTCTTTCCAAGTCTATGAAGAAGTGGGTTGGAATTTTAGTGGGGATTGCATTGAATCTGTAGATTACTTTTGGTATGATGGCCATTTTTCAAATTCTATCATTCCAATCCATGAGCATGGGAGATCTTTCATTTTCTGAGATCATACTGATTTCTTTCTTTAGAAATTTGAAGTTCTTGTCATAAAGGTCTATAGGAATAGAAAAGGGCAAAGAATATCAACTAAGAGGCACAGTTAATATCTTCAACAAAATCATACTACAAAACTTCCCTACCCTTGAGAATGAGATGACCATGAGCATAAAAGAAGCCTACAGAACTCCAAATAGGTTAGACCAGAAAAAAATTCCTCCTGACACATAATAGTCAAAACACCAAGGGCCCACAGCAAAGAAACCATACTAAAAGCAATAAGAAATATATGTCATGTAACATATAAAGAAAGACCAATCAGAAACACACCTGATTCCTCAACAGAGTCAATGAAAGCTAGAAGATCCTGAACAGACATCATCCAGACCTTAACAGTGCACAAGGGTTAGCCCAAGGTGCTATACACAGCAAAACTATTAATCACAATAGATGGAGAGACCAAGAAAATCCAGGACAAAACTAAATTTACAAAATATCTGATCACAAACCCAGCACTACAATGAATTATATGTGGAAAACCCAATTAAATGAGGGAAACTACATGCTAATAAAAACAAGAAAATTTCTAAACAAGAAAACCAAAAGAAAAAAGACACACAGGTACAATTTTACCTCCAAAAGCAAAAATAGTAGAAAACAGCAACTACTATTTCTTAATATCTGTTAACATAAATGTACTCAATTCCCCAATAAAAAGACTTAGGCTATTAGACTTGATACAAAAACAAAACCCAGCATTTTGCTGCATACAGGAAACTCATCTCAGAGACAAAGACAGACACTATCTCAGAGTAAAAGGGTGGGAAAAAATTCTAAGCAAATTGCCCCAAGATAAAAGCTGGAGTGGCCAGTCTAATATTGAATACAGTAGATTTACTACCAAAAGTTATCAAAAAAAAAAAATAAATAAGGAAGAACACTTTTTACTCATTACAGGGAAAATTTGTCAGGAGGAACTCTCAATTCATAACATATATGCTCCAAATACAAAAGAATCAATATTCATAAAAGAAACCCTACTAAAGCTCAAAGAATGCATTGTGTCCTACAAAATATTACTGGGAGACCTCAATACCCCACTGTCAACAATGGACAGATCATGGAAGCAGAAACTGAACATGGACACAGTAATACTAGCAGAGGTTATAAAGCAACTGGAACTAGTAGATATCTATAGAACATATCATCCTAAAACAAAAGAACACACCATACTCTTAGGACCTTATGGCACCTTCTTGAAAATTCATGACATAATGGGACAGAAAACGAGCCTCAATACATATAAGGATTGAAATACTCCCATGGACCCTTTCAGATTCCCATGGCCTAAAGCTAGTCTTTAATAACAACAAAGACAACAAAAAGCCAATATACACTTGGAAACTAAACAATGCTTTATTAAACAATAGCAGGGTCAAATAATAAATAAAGAAAGAAATTAAGGATTTTCTAGAATTCAATGAAAACAAAAGCACAACATACCCAAACCTATGGGAAGCTATGAAAGCAGGAATACTCAAACCTCTGAGTGCTTCCAAAAATAAACTGGAGAGAGCATACACTAGCATCTTGACAGTACAGTTGAAAGCCCAAGAACAAAAGGTAGCAGATACACCCAAGAGGAGTAGAAAAAGAAAAAAAAAATCAACTCTGGGCAGAAATGTACTTAATAGAAACAAAAAAGACCATTCAATGTCTCATCAAAACCAAAAGCTGTTTTTTGAGAAAAATAACAAGATTGGCAAACCATTAGCCAGATTAACTAAAGGGCAAACAGAGAGTATCCAAATTAACAAAATCAGAAATGAAAGTGGAAACATAATAACTGAAACTGAGGAAATTCAAGAAATCATCATATCCTACTATAAAAGCCTATTCTCAACAAAGCTGGAAAATCTAGAAGAAATGGATGAATACCTAGACAGATCCAAGATACTAAAGTTAAACCAGGACCAGATAAACCAACCAAATAATCCTATAACTCCTAATGAAATTTAAGCCATCATCAAAATCCTCTCAACCTAAAGAGCCAGTTCCAGATGGGTTCAGTGCAGAATTTTATCAGATATTTATGGACTACCTAATACAAATGCTCTACAAAAATTCTACAAAATAGAATCAGATAAAATACTACCTAACTTATTTTTGAGGCTACAATAAACTTCTCACTTATGAATACTGATGAAAAATAATCAACAACATCCCTGCTAACCAAATCCTAGAGCACATCAAAAGGATCATTCACCATGATCAAGTAGGGTTAATCCCTGGGAGGCAGGGATGGTTTAATATACAGAAATTAATCAGTGTAATCCACCATATAAACGAACTCAAAGAAAAAAACAACATGTTTATCTAAAAGATGCTGAGAATGCATTTGACGAAATTCAACATCAATTTATGTTTAAGGTCTTAGAAAGAACAGGAATCCAAGGCCCATATCTAAACATAATAAAAACAATATGCAGCAAACAAACAGACAATATCAAACTTAATGTTGGGAAACTTGATACAATCCCACTAAGATCAGTGACTCGACAAGGCTGTCCACTCTCCTCCTAGCTATTAAACATAGTACTGGAAGCCCTGGCCGGAGCAATTAGACCTCGAGCTATATTACAAGGAAATTATGCTAAAACTGCATGGTACTGGTAAAGAAATAGGATAAATGGAATAGAATAGAAGACTCATAAATGAGCCCTCACCTATATGGTCAACTGATTTTAGACAAAGGAGCTGTGAACATTCAATGAAATAAAGACAGCCTATTCAACAAATGCTGTTGATCCAACGGACACTCAGCATGCAGAAGTATAAAAATACACCTTTTTTATCTCCTTGTACAAAGCTCAAGTGCAAGTGGATAAAAGATCTTCACATTAAACCAGGTATACTGAAACTATTAGATGATAAAGTAGGGAAAACCTTAGGACACAGAGGCACAGGAGAAAATTTCCTGAACAGAACACCAGTGGCTCGGGCTCAAAGGTCAAAGATTGAAAAATGAGATTGCAAAGTTTCTGTAAGGCTAAGGACACTGTCAAGAAAACAAAACGGCAACCAACAGAGTGGGAAAAGTTCTTTACCAACCCCACATCAGATAGAGGCCTAATATCAAAGGTATACAAAGAACACAAGAAGCTGGACACTAGAGAACCAAACAACTCTAGTAAAAAGTGAGGTACAGAGCTAAACAAAATGTTCTCAATTGAGGAATATCGAAAGAATGAGGAGCATCTAAGGAAGTGCTCAACATCATTAGCCATCAGGTAAAAGCAAATAAAAAGAATTCTGAGATTCATTCTCACACCAGTCAGATTGGACAATATCAAAATTTCAAATGAAAGAAAATGCTGGTGAGGATGTGGAGAAAGAGGAATGTTTCTCCACTGTTGGTGTGGTTGTAAACTGCTACAACCACTCTGGAAATCAGTATGACTATTCTTCAGAAAATTGGACATAATACTACCTGAAGATCCAGTTATTCCACTACTGGACATATACCCACATAAGCTCCTACATACAACATAGACACATGCACCACAGTGTTCATAGCAGCTCTATTTATAATAGCAAGAAGCTGCAAAGAACCCAGATGTCCTTCAGTTTATGAATGGATACAAAAATTGTGGTACATTTACACAGTGGAGTACTACTCAGCTATCAGAAAAAAATGACTTTATGAAATTCTTAAGAAAATGAATGCAACTAGACAATATCATCCTGAGTGAGATCACCCAGTTACAAAAGAACAGACATAATATGCAGACACTGATAATTGGATACTAGCCCCAGAAAGCTCTGAACACACCAGAAAAAACTCACAGAGTATATGAAGTTCAAGAAAAGAAAAAAAAAAAAAAAAAAAAAAAGGAAAAGAAAAGAAAAAAAAAAACATTATGCTCAGTCCTTACACACCAAGAAACCTTTGATTGATTCTAGGTTACATCCTGTTTTACATGCACTTTATGCTCATTGTTACTAGTAAGATCTTAATGCACACTATTAAACCTTTAAAAAAAACAAGGACTGACAAAAATGTATTCATATACTTTTATTCAAAAATGCTGAAAATTTGTACATTGTTCTTTGTTTTTAACATAAATTTGAAAAAAAAAATTAAAGTTGTTAAAAAAAAAAAAAGAAATGCCTAGAATAAAAAGAAGCAGAAACTCTCAAGCGGAGTAGTTGGCAGGAAATAATCAAAATCAAGGCTGAAATCAACCAAATAGAGACAAAAAAATTCTACAAATTATCAACAAAACTAAAAGCTGTTTTTCTTTCTTTCTTTCTTTCTTTTTTTTTTTTTTGAGAAAATAAACAAGATGGATAAGCCCTTAGCCAGACTAATTAGAGGGCAAAGAGAGAGTATTTACCAATTAACAAATCCAGAAATGCAAGGAGAGACATAACAATAGAAAGTGAAAAAAATAAATAAAAGCTTCTATTTCTTTATGCTTTTCCTTCTGTGCTTGTTTAAGGATCTCTACCATCACCTTGAGGTATAATTTCGGGTCTGAGTCTTCTTTTTCTGGTGTGTCTGGCAGTCTTTTGTTTGCTGTGATGGGAGAACTAGGTTCTGGTCTTGCTAGGTTGTCTTTATTTCCATGTGGTAAGCTCTTTCACTTTCTTCTTGCCATCTTGATTTTTGTGATTATACATGTTCTTGTTGTCAGTTATTGGTTCCCATTTCACCTGTGTACCTTGCCTGTGTCTCTGGATCTCTGCTGTTCCCTGTGGCAGATGTCCTAATAGTTTGTTCCACAGGCACAGGCCCTCCGGTTAGAAACCAAGTCCCTAAACAGAGTTTCTGCTCCTCTGAACCAATGGAGGGGTTGTGCTTTTCATGTTCTCAGCCCAGACCTCTTTGCACCCTGGCTACTCACAGTACAGTCTTGCTAGGCCAGCGTCCCTGTATCTCTGGTGTTCCTGATGGCCGATGTCCTGAGCATTTGGTTTGCATGCACTGGCCCTCTGGGTGAAAACTGAGTCCCTAATGCATAGTTCCTGTTCCCCTCAATCAATTGGGGGGGACGCACTTTCTGAGCGCTCATCCCAGACCTCTCTTTATGCCATGGCTACTTGCAGCACAGTTTCACAAGGCCTGTGTACCTGGATCTCCACTGTTCCCTTTGGCCTAAGAGATGGCTCTGCCATTAAATGTTAGGCTCACAACCAAAAATAATTTATTTTCTTAAATATATTTTCCAATTTACTCCTAAAACAAGTGACATAAAAGAATTTTAGTTTAGATATACTCAATAATTAAATTGTCCTCCAAATTTTCTGATATCTGCTGAATATTGCCTTTAAAATGTTAATAAAAAGGTATGTGTGATAGAGATACATAAGAGCTCTTGCCCTCACCTCTAGGACCTCCTCCAAAGAAGATAATGGAGCACAGAAGTACTCGATCTTCATATTGATTGAAATGTGGTAAAGCTGACCACTAGGTGAAAAACTACCCATTTATTTGCCTGGAGTCAGAACCCTGTCTTATCTATGGAATATTCGTTCAGTGAATTGCTTGTTTTACTTACACAATGTAGGCTAGTCCTCCAAGTTTCTACCTCACAGGAAAGTCTGGTGGATCTCAGCTCGTCAGACAAACACTGATGTTACCCTGGGACCTCTGTCCTCAATTGAATTGACACTACCATGAGGGGCATAATTGTGTCTAAGTGATATTTTTCTTAGATTATTGTGCTGCTTTGTTTGCACTTCCTGCTTACTCGGATGAAATACATGTTTGATCAGATCTCCAATAGCATTGGTAAGTAGGCTAATCATGCATTTCCTAGTTTAATTGCAACATGTACAAGAGATTAGACCCCAAGGTTTTAATTTTCTAATCAGGCTCTTCATATGGAAAAAGCAAGCATCAGGACTCACTTTTCCTGAGCTACTACCATATTTCCTTTCAAATTTTCTTTCAACTAGACAATAAAGCGAGATAAATTCACAAAGGAGATTCAATATAACATGGTATTCTTTTTTTTAAAGAAACTTACCTTACAATAATTGGTCTCAGTAATCAATAAGCCATGTCTTTGGGTAAATGACTGGATAGAAAAAAATGGAAAAGTTTTTGTATGGTCTGAGGATGTGAAATTTTCATAAGGTATTATGGTATTAAATATGTTTTAATTAAGTAAATTTAAGTTATAAAGATCTAAGAGAGTGTCTTAGGGTGTGTAAATGCAATTTGCAAATGCATAAGGTAAGTCATTCTAATAGTATCATAGTCACAAAGTTAAAATTTAAACTTTTTAATCTAAATATAGAATAAAGCCATTTTAATGTGTTAATGCCTTTAACACAATATAATTTGAAAATCTTCAGTTTTTAATATTTCTCAACTCCATGAGACTACTCCCATTTCTAGAGCGAAGATTTCTGTACAGAGTACAACCAGTGGTAATGCAGACATGCAGTGATTCAGCCTTGACATGAGTTTGGACATGGGATTCTACCTTGTAGGTGAAAAAGAAAACACATCAATTTATGAACCTGACAGGCTTGTTCATATAATGAGAGCTTGTGAACACACAAGTCAGAATGCTCTATAGACTTGACTCATCCCCAGTCTTATAGTGAATCATACAAAGAAGTTGGGTGACAAAGTTCATAGAGGGAAGTTGATAAATACTTCTATATTTCCCCATGTCAACATTTTCTTTTGATATAAGGTACTAAAAAATTAGAAGAGAAAAAGTGGAACCATAAAATTTGAAACACAAAAGTTTTATAGCATGCATGATTTTTTTTTTATATCTTCAGAACACCTGTCTCTGGTGAGGTCAGGAGCAGCAGTATTTCTGTTACAAAGTCAATGCTTCAGACATGTGTGAGACAATTTCTTTTGCTTGGGAATACATTCCCATATCCATGTGCTCCCAGGTAATTCGAAAAAGGAAAAAAAAAAAGGCACATTCCGTTGCCAATATCCCTTTTTAGGACTGGGCCCCATATCCTAATCCCACAAGATCTCCAATACAGGTCAAATATCCAGGACCCCACCAGTCTACAAAACTATCCCCACTTAACCTATTGGGAAAATTAGTAGGTAACTGTGACCATCATCCCTGAATACAAAAAGTCCATCACTTACTATCTGGGAAATATTGGTATGTTATTACAGCCTCAATTCTGTAAAAAAAAAAAAAAGTACGTTATTTTTATTATACAAAATTGAGACTGACTTAGTCATCTTTCCCCAGAGCTCAAGGTTACTTTTATTTTTGCCTTGTAAATGACTGTAGCATATCAAACTTCCCCAAGATTTTGTAAATATTCCTCTAAAGTTACATTTATCTTGAATTTATGAACACACTTAACTTTAATACTATCTGGATATCAATCAGGATCCTACTAGGTCTTGCCAGGTGCCCAAGTATTGGTTTAATAATGAAAGAAAGAAAGAGAAGGAACAAAAAATAAGTAAGGATAAGTATTAAGAATGGTGACAGAACATATATCCTGGGTTGATGTCATACAGACTCTAAGAGAACACTAATAATAACCCCTGGTTCTATATCCAGAAACACTACCAATTGCCAAGATGGAAAACCAACATATTCTATGACAAAATCATATTTACAAAATATTTTTCCACAAATCAAGTTATGCAAGGGATAATGAATATTAAACTCCAACAGAAGGGAAACTACACCCTAGAAAAACAAGACAGAATTTTTTTCCACAAACCCAAAATATCATACCCACACTAACTTAATTTTTTTTCTAACAACAAAAATAACACAAAAATACTATCACTGTTGATTAATATCTCTTAACACCAATGGGTTAAGTTTCCTCAATAAAAAGATGTAGGCTAACAGACTAGTTTTATATATATATATATATATATATATATATATATATATATATATATATATATATATATATATATATATATACAAGACTCATCATTTTGGTACATATAAAAGACCCAGCTCAGTGATTAAGGCAGGCACTACCTCAGAGTAAAAAGGTGGAAAAAATTTTCCAAGCAAATGATCTCAAGAAAAATGCTGAAATACCCATTCTAATATTGAATAAAATTGAATTACATGAAAAGTTATCAAAAATGATAAGGAAGGATACTTTATACACATCAAAGAAAAAAATCTACCATGATGAACTCTTAATTCAGAGCATCATAGCTCCAACTGCGAGGGCATTCACATTAATAAAAGAAACTTTACCAAAGATCAAAAGATATATTACATCACACTCAATAATAACATGAGATTTCAATCCCCTACTCTCATTAATGCAATAGTAGCCTTACTTATAATAGCCAGAATCTAGAAAGGACCCTAATATCATTCAACAGATGAATGGATACAAAAAAATGTGGTATATTTACACAATTGATTACACACAGCTATTAAAAACAATGAAATTCCTAGGGAAATGGATGGAAATAGAAAATATAATCTTGAGTGAGGTAACCCAATTACAAAGCACACATATTGATAAGTGGATATTAGCCCAAAATCTCAGAATAGCCAAGAAATGGCTCACAGACTTTATAAAGCTCAATAAGAAGGAAAAACAAAATGTGGATTCATCAGTCCTTCTTAGTAGGAGCATCAAAATATCCATGGGAGAAAATATAAGAAGATATTGGATGCTAATGCCAGAGGCTCAGACTGCCCCAGAGGCAACTCACAGACTGCAAAACTAACAAAAAATAGCATTATGCTCAATCCTTACACACCAAGAAAGCGTTGACTAATTCTGGGTTACATCCTGTTTTACATGTACCTTTTGCTCATTGTAGCTAGTATGACCTTAATGCAGATTATCAAACCTTAAGAAAAAGAGAAAAAACGCCAAGCACTGACAAAAATATATTTATATAGATTTTTGCAAAAATGTTTTTTTTTCTTTTTTTATCTTTGTTTTTTAAAATAAAGTTTAAAAAAAGGAAAGAAAAACACTCAAAGAACTCAAAGAACTAGTAGAAAAAAGAACCAAAGAGATGAAGGAATGGAAGAAGGAATTTAAAACAGAAATAGACACAACAAAGAAAAAAAAAAAAGAGACAACCCTAGAGGTAGAAATTCTAAAAAAGAAATCAAGAGTCACAGATGCAAGCATTTTTAAAAGGTGGAAAAGAGAATCTCAGGAAAAGAAGACAGCATTGAAAACATAGAAAAACAGTCAGGGAAGTTGCAAAAACCAAAAATCTCATAACCCAAGATGTCCAAGAGATCCAGTACACAATGAGAAGACTAAATCTAAGGATAATAGGAATAGAAGAGGACAAAGAATATCAAATAAGAGGTACAGTATATATCTTCAACAAAATCCTGGAAGAAAACTTCCCTACCCTTAAAAATGAGATGACCAAGAGCATAAAGAAAGCATACAAAACTCCAAATAGGCTGGAATAGAAAGGAAATTCCTATCAAAACATAATAGACAAAACATCAAGTGCCCAAAGCAAAGAAAGAATACTAAAAGCAGTAAGGGAAAAATGTCATGTAACATATAAAGGCAGACCAATCAGAATCACACCTGATTTCTCAACAGACTATGAAAGCTAGAAGAGCCTGGACAGATATCATGCAGACTTTAAGAGATCACAAGTGCCAGCTCAAGGTGCTGTACCCAGCGAAACTATCAATCACCTTAGATGACTAAACAAAGATATTTCAACACAAAACTAAAATCACAGAATATATGACCACAAACCCAGAACTACAACGAATTGCAGGTGGAATGCCCAATGCAATGAGGGGAATCACCTCATAGTAAAAACAAGAAAATTTCTAAGCAAGAAAACCAAAAAAAAGAAAGACAAACAGGCACAATTTAAACTACCAAAGCAAGAATAGCAGGAAACAGCAATCACAATTCCTTGATATCTATTAACATAAATGGTCTCAACTTCCCAATAAAAAGATATAGGCTATCAGACTGGATACAAAAACAAAACCCAGAATTTTGCTGCATACAGGAAACTCATCTCAGAGACAAAGACAGACACTATCTCCAAATAAAAGGTTGGGCAAAAACCTTCCAAGCAAATGGCCCTGAGAAGCAAGCTGTAGTGGCCATTCTAATATCGAATAAAGCAGATGTTCAACCAAAAGTTATCAAAAAAAGATAAGGAAGGACACTTTTTACTCACTACAGGGGAAATCTGTCAGGAGGAACTCTTAATACTTAACATATATGCTCCAAATACAAAAGAACCCATATTAATAAAAGAAACCGTACTAAAGCTCAAAAAATACATTTTACCCCAAACAATAATAGTTGAAGACTTTAATACCCCAGTCTCACCAATGGACAGAACATGTAAAAAGAAACTGAATAAGGAAACTGTAAAACTAACAGACACTATGAACCAACTGGAATTAATAGATATCTATAGAACATAACATCCTAAAACAAAAGAATACATCTTCATCTCAGAACCTAGCCACACCTACTCGACAATTGAACACATAATTAGACACAGAACAAGCTTCAATCAATACACGAAGATCGAAATACTCTCATGCATCCTTTTAGATCACCATGGTCTAAGGCTGGTCTTTAGTAACAACAAAAACAACAAAAAGCCCATATACACATGGAAAATGAACAATGCTCTATTAAACTAGAGCAGGGTAAAATAAGAAATAAAAAAAAATTAAGGATTTTCTTGAATTCAATGAAAATGAAAATTCTACATACCCAAACTTATGGGATGCAATGCAAGCAGTACTGAGCGGAAACCTCATAGCTCTGAGTGCTTCCAAAAAGAAACTGGAGAGAGCATACACTAGCATCTTGACAGCAGTTGAAAGCTCTTGAACAAAAAGAAACAGGTACACCCAAGAGGAGTAGACAGCAAGAAATAATCAAACTTAGGGCAGAAATACACCAAATAGAAACAAAAAGATCAATTGAAAGAAACAACAAAACCAAGAGCCTTTTCTTTGAAAATTGATAAGATTGATAAACCATTACTCAGACTAACTCAAGGGCAAAGAAAGAGTATCCAAACTAACAAAACCAGAAACGAAAGTGGAGAAATAATGACTGAAACTGAGGAAATTCAAAAAATAATCAGATCCTACTATAAAAGCTTATACTCAAGAAAGCTGGAAAATCTGGAGGAAATGGATGAATTCCTAGAGAGATACAAGGTACCAAAGTTAAACCAGGACAAGGTAAACCATCTAAATAATCCCACAACACCTAAAGAAATAGAAGCAGTCATCAAAAGCCTCCCAACCAAGGAAAGCCCTGGTCCAGATGGTTTCAGTGCAGAGATTTATCAGACATTTATTAACAACATAATAACAATACTCTCCAAAATATTCCACAAAATAGAATCTAATGGAACACTACCTCAGTCATTTTTTGAGGCTACAATAACCCTTGTTCATAAGCCACACATTGTCCCTGAAAGGAAATAGAACTTCAGACCAATCTCACTTATGAACATTGATGCAAAAATACTCAAGAAATTCCCTGCAAATAAAATCCACGAACACTTCAAAATGATCATTCACCATGATCAAGTAGGCCTCATCCCTGTGATGCAGAGATGTTATAATATATGGAAATCCATCAAAATAATCCATCATATGAACAAACTCAAAGAAAAAAACCACATGGTTTTCTCATTAGATGCTGAGAAAGCATTTGACAAAATTCATCACCACTTCATGTCAAATGTTTTGGAAAGAACAGGACACCAAGGCCCATACCTAAACATTTTAAAAGCCATATACAGCAAACCAACAGCCAACATCAAATTAATGAGGGTAAACTTGATGCAATCCCACTAAAATCAGGAACTCAACAAAGCTGTCCACTCACCCATAATCTATTTAACATAGTAATGGAAGTCCTGGCTGGAGCAATTAGACAGCAAAAGAAAATCAAAGGAATACAAGTTAGAAAGGAAGAAGTAAAAACATCACTATTGGCAGATAACATGATAGTTTACTTAAGCGACCCCACAACTTCCACCTGAGAACTCCTACAGCTGATAAACAAGTTCACCAAAGTGGCTGGATACAAAATTAACTCAAACAAATCAGTAGCCTTCCTATACTCAAAGGACAAACATGTGGCAATAGAAATTAGGTATAAGATACCCTTCACAATAGTCACAAACAATATGAAATACCTTGGTGTGACTCTAACTAAGCAAGTGAAGTACCTGTATGACAAGAAATTCAAACTTCTAAAGAAGGAAATCGAGGAAGATTTCAGGTAATAGAAAGATCTCCTATGCTCATGGATTGGAAGGATGAGCATTTTTAAAATGGCCATTTTACCAAAAGCAATCTACAGATACAATGCAATTCCCATCAAAATTCCAACCCAGTTCTTTATTGAGTTGGAAAGAGCAAAGTGCAATTTTATCTGGAATAACAAAAATGCTAGAATAGCAAAATCCTTCCTCAACAACAAGAAAACATCTGCGGGAATCACTATCCCTGACCTCAAGTTATATTACAAGGCAACTGTGCAGAAAACTGCATGCTGCAGGTACAGAAATAGGTGTGTGGATCAATGGAATAGAATAGAAGATCCAGAAATGAGCCCTCACGTATATGGTCAACTGATTTTTGAAAAAGGAGCTGTAGACTTTCAATGGAAAAAGGACAGCTTATTCAACAAATGGTGTTGGTCCAACTAGAAATCAGCATGCAGAAGAATGAAAATAGACTCTTTATTATCTCTTTGTACAAAGATCAAGTGTAAGTGGACAAAAGATCTCCACATTAAACCAGGTACACTGAAAATATTAGATGATAAAGTAGGGAAAATCTTAGAACTCCTAGGCACGGGAGAAAATTTCCTGAACAGAAGACCTATGGCTCTTGCTCTAAGTTCAAAGATTAATATGACTTAATAATATTTCAAATTTTCTGTAAGGCTAAAGACACTGTCAAGAAATCAAATCGGTAGCCAACAGAGTGGGAAAAGATCTTTACCAAAGCCATGTCAGATGGTGGACTAATATCCAAGGTATACAGAGAACTCAAAAAGTTAGACACCAGAGAATTAAACAACCCTATTAAAAATGCAGTGCAGACTTAAACAAAAGTTCTCAATCGAGGAATATCGAATGGATGAGAAACATTTAAGAAAGTGCTCAACATACTTAGCCATCAGGGAAATGCAAATGAAAACAACCCTGAGATTCCACCTCACAACAATCAGATTGGCCAAAATCAAAAACTCAGATGACAACTGATGCTCGAGAAGAATATGGAGAAAGTGGAACATTTCTCCACTGCTAGTGTGGTTGTAAACTGATACAAACACTCTGGAAATCAGTCTGGCATTTCCTCAGAAAAATGGACATAGTACTACCTGAAGACCCAGTTATTCCACTTCTGGTCATTTACCACACAAACACTCCAACAAACAACAAACATACATGCACCACAATATTCATTGCAGCTTTATTTATAATAGCCAGAAGCTGGAAAGAACCCAGATGTCCCTCAGAAGATGAATGGATACAAAAATTGTGGTACATTTACACAATGGAATACTACTCAGCTATCAGAAACAATGACTTAACAAAATTCTTAAGGAAATGGATGCATTTGGAGAATATCATCCTGAGTTAGATAACCCAGTCACAATGGTTCAGACATAATATGCAGTCACTGATAATGGGATACTAACACCAGAAAGCTCTGAACACCCCAGAAACAACTCACAGACTGTGTGAAGCTCAACAAAAACAAAAAAAAAATATTTTAATTAAAAAAGAACTGCATCACACCCCCCTTTCCTCCCTACAGCCTTTCCTAGTCTCTCTTCTATCCCTTCAAATTAAGTCTATTTTTCTATATTATTGTTACATATATACATATGTGTATATATATGTACCCACAAATACTTAATTACAGCCTTAAAAAAGTATTCAAAAAAATAAATAAATAAAATATTTAGATGCATACTTTCTGACTGAGGCCAGAGAAATAAGTCATTTGGGGGGGGTCATGTCAGCTAGAGTATCTGCTTGATTCATTGTTCAGTGTCTGAGGCATTTCAGGTTTGCAGATCATCTGAGATTGCTGGTCTTCTTTTTGGATCACCATGCTCTCCACCTTCTTCCTGCCTTTACTCTTATCAACCAAAATTGTCCCCAACTTCAGTATCTTTTTTTTTTAATTTTGGTTGAGAGCAAGTGGCTTCTTCTGTGTCAGTCCGCTGCTTGTTGTGCCTATTAGAGGACAGCAATGCTAGGCTCCTGTCTGTAAGTACACCATAACATAATTAACTGTGTCTTACTTGGAGCTTCCCCTTAAGCTGTATCTCAATTTGATCTGAAAACTGGACCTCATTTCTTTTCAACAAGATGAACTCTGGGTCACAGTTTTTGAATGTGAGATGGCAACTGCATTCCTCTACTTGATGCTGTGTGTTTCTACTGGAGGTGGACACTAAAGTTTCCTCTTTCCATTTCTAATCATTTTGTGTAAGATCTGTCCCTTTGACAGATTTTGGACCAGGAGGGGAATAATGACTGGACATCCAAAAATATTAAGATAATTAGAAAGGAAAGAAAGAAGAAAGAAGGTAGAGAGGAAGAAAATGAAAGATATATATATATATATATATATATATATATATATATATATATATATATATATATATATATATATATACAGAGAGAGAGAGAGAGAGAGAGAGAGAGAGAGAGAGAGAATCAGTGTATGCAGGTCTGTAGGGCATTTTGTTCATTAATGATTGATGTGGCAGGCCAAAACTATAGAAACTATTGGAACACCATATGGTCTCAGAAAAAAATCATGTGGATAATTCTGAATGACTGTGAAAAAAACTATAATAAAACAAGTGTTTTCTGACACAAGAAAAAATAGAGAAAAAATAAAAAAGGAGAGACATTGAAAAGGAGCCAATGGAAGAAATAAAACAGCATGAATTATAGAAAGGGGATTTATTTAATATGAATAATTCAGAAACAATGGCCTTGATAATAAATATTGATGTAGGTTGTCTTGAATCCATTAGTATTTTAATGTTACTTCCACATACCCAAGAAGGGCTGCCCAGTAAAATACTCAAGAGGTATCTTCATATGAACCTTCCCATGTTAATTAGTAAAATAAAGGATAGTCAGTAACTGGGCAGGCAAATGGATGTGGAGGGAGAAGATGTGGGGGGAGGTCAGTTAAAGAGAAGAGAAACTCCCAGATGGAAGTCCACAAAGTACAGCTGGACCAAGTGGGATTAATTGGCATTAAACAGCTATGAACATCAAGGATTTTATAAGTCTAATATCTCATCTAGAATGCAGTTTGTATCTTTGCCTATTTGATGTAATCTTGTTGTGCAGAGTGTTGTGGATTGCGAATCGAGCACATAAAATTCTATGAAAAGCTATCAAGCTGTAAAGTTGAGTTTGAATGAGAAACACCATGGGATGGAGGCAGCAAAAAAGACAGTAGAAAACTTCTAAGGGAAGTTAGTTGTGCAGACAGAGAGAAATCCAGGTAACGGCTTGGACTGGGCAACAGAGATGTGTGTGGATCCATAATATAACCGGCCATGAGGATTGAGATCTCAGGGTCTATAAACGAATAAGCCAACATTTATTTTTAATATTTAATGCAACATATTGACCCAGCCCTTGAATGTGATCTATTCTAGTTCTCTTATTAAAAGCATTTTGCAACTCTGGTATATAGCTAACTCGGGAAACTAACTTGAAGCATTATCAAGTATTAAAATTGTCTCTTCTTGCATTTTAGATGGTAAATCACAGATATTCAATGGGTTATGTACTAGGAGAATTCCAACCCAAGAACTCACAAAGAGCCAGTCTTGATGCAGTCAGGCAAGAGTTATATTTAGGAGATCAGATCTCTGAGAATGACACATATCTCACAAAGGAGATAGAAGGGTCAACCCCAAACTCAAACGGGAAGAAGTATTTATAGGGGAAATCACATAGCATAAAATCACAGCAACAGGAACATAGCAATTTTATTGCTTTATTCAAATTGACACACTCTGCCTATTTTGGAAACAATTTAATTCTAAGATACTCTATTTTGGGGCACACTGACCTTGCATTTTTTCTTCTCAGGACTGTGGAGCCAGACCTTATCAAGTCTAGATGGTCTGTGGTAAGGCCATTTTTTTGAACATGTTATATTGTTCTTAGCCTTGAGACATACTTGTCCTCAAGACAGGGTCAGTGGGGCCCCCTTAAAATTTTAACTTTTTCATTCCCCAATTCTAGTGGCTAGTTCTAATCTTAGAACTCAGTATCCTGTTCCTCAACGCCCTCGAAGTTCTTTAATGCATGATATTGCTGGCGAAGCATTCAAATCTGCACCACACTCACTTTTTCTTTAAAGAGAGCTACTAACATACTAAGGATGCATGTCTAAATTTAAGAAACAAAAGCAAAATTAAAAGAAGTCCCGCTCATGAGGAGACTGAAGTAGTCATCCATGGGGATCTGTTAAACCATCTCTTAAACAATTTTTGTTGCTTTCCTTTGTCTTTTTGTCTAATCTTTTCTTTAGCTTACTCATAGAGTCTTTAATCACCCCTGAATGATCAACATAAAAGCAACCTTTTCTATTAAGACAGGGCATAGTCTTCTATCTTTAAGAAACAGTAAGTCTTGTCCCCTTTTGTTTTGCAAGACCACTTCTGAGAGGAAGGTAAGTGACAATTTAAGCTTAGATATGGATTACTTTAGGGCTTGAATATCCTCATCTATTGTGGATATCAATGTATGGAAATACTTAGTATTTTGTATTACTGCTGCTGTGTCTATTTCCACACCTGCAGCCACTCCAAGCTCCAATATAACTGGTAGGATTTGTCAAGAGCACTAGATACAGTGCCATCCAGTGAGTTTCAAGGTTTTCCAGTTGATGGCATTGGATCAGGACAGTGTCTCTGACCTGGAACTGGCGGGGTACATTTCTAGTCTCATAGGCTTCCTTCAGTTGTTTTAGGCTTGATGTCTTATCACCTAAAGGGCCTTTAAGCAGACAAACAAAAGTTTAGAGAAGACAGCATCAGGATTATACACTCTACCTGACTCAGTGAGCAGTGGTGGCCCCCCACACAGGATCTCATAAGGTGATAGGGCAAAGGGGCCGGGGTGTTCTGTACATGGAACAGGGCAAAGGGGAAGAGGACAGTCCAATCTCCCCCACTGGCCTCTGAGGCCAATTGTGGTCTATTTTTTAGAGTTTTATGTATCTTCTCTACCTGTTGAGAACTCTGGGATCTATATACAAAATGTAATTTCTAATTGGCCCTAAAGAAATGAGCTAATATCTGACTTATCTGGGCAACACAAGCTGGTCCATTATCTGATCTAATTATCTTAGAGGTGCCAAACCTAGGGAAGATCTATTCTAGAATTTTCTTACCTATGACTGCTGCTGCCATTTCTCTGTTTGTGGGGAGGTTTTCACCTGCCTAGAAAAGGTATCCATAAAGACTAATAGATATTTATATTTATATCTTCTTGACTTAGTCTCTGTAAAATCTACTTTTTAGTAGAACTCAGTCTTATTTTTATTTTCTGGCCTTCTACATATATTTGCTTTCTGGAATGGCACATAGTTATCTACTCAAATCTGGTACAAAAGAATTTGACCTCAAGACAGTCTTCACAAGTTTGTATACCTCTAGATGAGTCTATTGATGCATTTTCTCTTAGTCCAGTACTGTACACCAGGTTCTAGATGGGACTCAATAGGTTATAGTGGTTAAGGACTGTGAGGTAGAAATAAACCACCGTTTTTTTTTTTTTTTTTACCTGTCAGAGATCTGGAACTGTCTAGCGGTCGTTGTTTCCAGGTTTCCAACACGCAGAACCCCAAGTTGGAGTAACTGGATGATGTTTCTGGATCCAGTCTTGTACCTCCATTGACACAGGGTACTGGCACACAACTATCCTAGACTTTCAGCTCCTGTGGTTGGGTCTGCAGCCACTAGTCTGTCTGATCTGAGGCAGGCTGTTTTTCATCAAAGAGTTGGTACTCATCCAAAAACCAGATTGTTATAACCTGAACGGGCTCCCTCTTTTGCCCTCTAACCTGTGGTCTATCAGGATGGAAGTGAATCTGTGCCCCATCTTAGTCAGGAGGTCTCTCCCCAACAACGGGCAGGGAGAGTCTGGCATTACTAAGAATAAGTGGGATACGCAGCCCACTCAGAGATCCACAAATCATCCAGTAGAGTATGAATATTATTTGATGCCAGTAGCCCCTTGATCTAAAGTCTCTTTGTCCCTGACAGATAACTGATACCCTGCATCTACTGGGAACTGTATGATCAGAACTTTGGGGCCATGGGTCTAGAAGTCCTGTTGCTGGGTTCCATTTTTCTTCTTGTTGGCATAATCTCTGGCCCAGTGGCCTTTTTTTCTTTGCAGAAAGCATATTGATCTTTGTCAAGAGGCTCTTTCCTAGTGCCAGCCTTGATTTCTAACTCCCTGCCCCTCACCACTGTGGCCAAAATTTTAGTCAATTTTTTCTCTCTTCTATGATCCCTTATGGAAAGCGGGTGTGGTGGCAGTCCCAAGATGATGCTTGGGACTTCGGCCTAGTCTTGTGACTAGCACTTGACTTCCTCCTGCCCCTGAGATTAGCCACTACCACCGTGCAAGATGCACAGGTGCACTCATAACACGAGACCAGGCCAGATGACTCGGACCTATGAATTGCAGTCACACAACATGGACTGAGGATGTGGAGATGAGAGAGGATAACAGGACTGCGCTTGGGGGCAGAGAGAGGAGAAAGAGAAACAGAAAGAGAAGTAGAACGAGAGAAAGAAAGATTTTTACTGGCATGCTATAAGGTTCCTGAATAAACCACTTTGAGAAAAACGCTGTGTCAAGTGGTGGCGCGTACAGCGAACTCCCCTTCGATGTTCAGAACTCATCGAGGTCAGGGTGACTAGTCTGTAAGCTCCCAGGTAAGTGGGACAAAGAAGGCTCTTGGTTGGTTTGAGACAATAAAGTTCCCCATACAGGAACAAGTTGCACCCGGCACTATGGCAAACACAACATCAGTTCGGAGAGTTCGCCAAGCTCTGAAGGAATTGCTGAAAGCAAAAGGAATTGAGCTAAGAAAGGAGACTTTAGAGAATTTTTTAAAAGCAGTAGACCAGGTATCTCCCTGGTTCCTGGTATCTGGACATCTCACAATGTCTAATTGGAAAAAATTAGGAAAGGATTTGCATTTTGTTGAAGAGCTAGGGGTACTAGCTAAAGGAGTGCTGCCGGTATGGAAATTGGTGGAAAACAGTATAGGAGATGAGGGGAAGTAAGTGGAAATCTGACTAAGATTCTCCAAGGACCCCTAGATCCATTTGCAGACTTTGTGGCCAGGATGACGCAAGTGGGGGACCACGTTTTTGGAGACACTGATATTGCCTTGACTCTACAAAAACAGCTCATATTTGAACAGTGTACTAAGGAGTGTAGGCAAGTGATCACCCCATACAAGAACAAAGGGCTAGAAGCCTAGATGTAGTTGTGCAGGGACCTGGGAGGGCCGCTAACTAATGCAGTCCTAGCAGCTGCAGTTATGTAGATGTCACAAGGAAAAAAATGGTCAAAATAGTGGGACTTGTTTTGCCTGTGAACAGCCTGGCCAAATGAAGCATCAATGCCCACAGCAAGGCTGAAGCTACAGGCAACATACAGAAAGGGGAATCACTGGGCCAATGAGTGCCATTCAGAGAAGCATATTCATGGGCAGCCCCTGAACACTGGTGTACAGCCAAAAAACTGGAGGTGGGGCCCCTGACCACAGGGCCCTCAAATATGTGGGCCAATGTCGGAAGGATGGCCAAACCTGAACCCTCCGATGCATTAAGGCTGGCCAGACGAGCAACCAAAGTCAGTGCAGGACTTGACCTCTGTTTCACCACCAGACTCATATTAACCCCCCCAAATTGAAACTCAATTAGTGGTTACAGAATTTAAAGGCCCTTTACCTCTTGATACTGTGGGATAAATTTTGGGGAGGAGTTCTGTTATGATGCAGGGATTGGTAGTTCATCCTAGGGTGATAGATCCAGATTATACTGGGCAGGTAAAAATTATGGTCTCGTTCCCTCACAGTGTGTATGTGATTTCGCCAGGGTATAGAGTAGCACAATTAGTCCTTTTGCCCAGCCTTTATGCACGATTTCCTGCCAATGATCAGGAGTGAGGAAGTAAGGACTTCGGGCCCACCGGTGCCTCCAATGTTCTCTGGTTCTTTGATCTTGACACCCGACTGCTCTGAAATTAACAATTGATGGCAAGTCCATATCGGGCATTTTAGATATAGGTGCTGATCATAGCATAATTAGCACTAGAGACTGGCCTACTGGGTGGAAGAAACAACAGTCAGAGCAGACCTTAAAAGGGTTGGAATATGCCCAGATGCCAGAAATGAGCTCTCCCATGTTATGCTGGAAGGATGGTGAAGGCCATTCTGGTGACTTCTAACCCTATGTGTTGGTTGTTCCAATATCCTTGTGGGGCCGTGACTTAATGAAAGTGAAGGGCTATGTGCTGACTAATGAAGGGTGTTACAGCTTACAAGCCTGAGAGATAATGATGGACATGGTTTACGTCCCTGGAAAAGGGCTGGGCTGAGCCCTAAAAGGCAAGGCCTCCCCTGTAACTGTCCACAAGAAAACAGACCATGGCAGGCTGAGTTTTTCCTAGGGGCCACTGAAGGAGCGTTACCCATAATATGAACGACTGAGGATCCAGTATGGGTTCCTCAGTGGCCACTCCCCTCAGAAAAGTTGATTGCCACTCAGGTATTGGTACAGGAGCAACTAACCCAAGGCCATATATGCCTTTCTACTTCCCCATCAAATACTCCCATATTTGTTATTAAAAAGAAATCAGGAAAGTGGAGATTATTATGTGATTTAAGAGAAATTAATAAACAAATGGTGATTATGGGGCCGGTACAGAGGGGACTCCCATTGTCTTCTGCCTAACCCTGAGATTTGGCTCTTGTAGTTATAGATATTAAAGACTGCTTTTTCTCAATACCTTTACATCCTAAAGACATGGTTAGATTTGCTTTTACTGTGCCCTCTCAAAATCATGATGAACCGGATTAGAGGTTTGAATGAAAAGTTTTGCCACAAGGTATGGCTAATAGTCCCTCCATGTGTCAATTATATGTTGATGCAGCCATAAAAGAATTTAGATCGGCCTTTCCAAAGGTGAAATGTTATCATTACATGTATGACATCCTTATTGCAGCCCCAAAGGAAGGTATGCTTGATGAAGCATATAGCTGTGTAGTATCTCAACTACAAAAATGGAATTTGGTTGTGGCTCCAGAAAAGGTTCATAAAGATATGGTGGTAAACTACTTGGGGACTAAAATAACTGTAGATTCGGTGACTCCCCAGAAAGTCTAAATTTGTACTGATGAGTTAAAAGCACTAAATTATTTTCAAATATTATTAGGAGATATTCAGTGGGTACGACCCTATTTATCTCTGACCAATAGAGAGCTGCAACCACTCTATGATATTCTGCTTGGTAATTCTGCTCTTGATTCTCCCAGACAACTCACTGATGCTGCCAGAGCTGCATTACAACTGGTAAAGCAGGGCATCCAGACTGCAGCCTTAAAATACTGGGATCAGCCACAACCCATTTTGCTATGTATTCGGCCCACAGATGCACAGCCTACAGGAGTTCTATGGCAAGGAGCTCCTTTGATTTGGATACATCCCAAGATATCCCCGGCCAAGACACTTGTGCATTATTCCACTTCAGTGGCACAATTGGCTTTGCTAGGCATTTAACAATGCATACAGTATTTTGGCATCCCACCTAAGGATCTTATAACCTCTTATAATGTGAGACAACTAGAAGTATTGTCATCTACTATAAATGATTGGGCTATACTGAGATGCAGTTTTCAAGGTAAAATTGATTATCATTTCTCTAAGGATTCTGTCCTACAGTTGATTACCACTCATCCTGTAATTTTCTCTTGTATCACTTCAAACGATCCTCTGCCAGACACCCAACTTATCTTTACAGATGGTTCCAAAACAGGACAAGGAGCATATCTGGTGGCAGGTTTCTCTCCAGTTACCATACAATTTCCCCATGCATCACCCCAAGTTATTGAATTGCACATTGTGATTAAGGTATTTGAGTTGTTTTCAGGTCCTTTTAATTTGATCTCTGATAGCAAGTATGTTGTTAATATGTTGCTCTGCTTAGACGTAGTGGGTAAAATCAATTAAAAATCTACTATTGGACATCTCATTGTCACCTTGTGTGACATGATTTTGTAAAGAACATCAGCCCTTTTTGTACAGCATATCCATTCCCATACTAACTTACCTGGTCACCTAGCAGAGGAAAATGGTATTGCAAATAAAGCCACTAGGGCTTGCTTGATTTTTTTTTGATACATCACCTATTTCATTGGCTCAAAAATTTTATTCAATGTCCCATGTTAATTCCAAGACCCTGTCCTCATGCTTTAAGATCTCACGTGATGAGGCACAGGGAATTGTAAAAGGGTGTAAGAAATGTACCCCTATGCTACCCCATATTGGGTTTGGGGTTAACCCAAATGGGTTGTGCCCTCTACACCTCTGGCAAATGGATGTTACTTACTCATTTCCCTGAATTTGAAAAATTAAAGTATCTCCATGTTTCTATTGATACAGCCTCTGGGATCATTTTGCACCTCTACATACTGGGGAAAAGTCACATCACAGAATTGCACATTGCATTGAAGCTTGGGGTGCCTAGGGACAGCCCAAAGTATTGAAAACAGATAATGAGCCTGCCTATACGTCTGCTTCATTTGTGTCCTGCCAAAAAATGATGGGCATTCAAGTGGCTCACAGATTGCTCTATAATCCTCAAGGACAAGGAATCATTGAGTGTGCTCACTGCACCCTCAAGGAGTGTCTAGTTAAACAAAAGAGGGGGATTGCCTCCACAGGTTCTTCCCCTAGGGATAGACTGGCTATTGCTCTTTTTACCTTAATTTTTTTTTAAATGAAGACAAGCATGGGCAGGTGACTGCTGAGCCTCTTGCTAATCCTGATGTTTCTCCCAAAGGCCTTTTTATGTGGAAAGATGTCCTGACTGGCAAATGGCAGGGTCCTGATCCAGTGTTGGTTTGGGCAAGAGGGTCTGCTTTTGTGTTTCCTCAGGAACATCGACAACCACTGTTGCTCCCAGAGAGATTGATCAGAGTAGTCCAGAATGAGTGGAGCAACAACCCTGTGGATGACCCTGATGCTGCTGATGCTGAAGATCTGTGATGGGGGCTCTTATCAGTGTTTCCAGGATTGTTATGTTTTCAGATGATTATCATTTTCAGGATATAATTGGACATACCAAAGTCCTGCTCAGGCAATTGCCAGCAATCTCTATAATGTATGGTTTCTGTGTAGTGTTAATGGTAGTTGCACACATTTATCTGCTTTAAGCATGCTATTTGAGAGGGGGTTGCAGTGATGCAAGCTTTCATTGGAATGGGTCTGTGGGATTTGAGACCTCGGTTTCTCAGTTTGTTCCCTGGCCTGTACTGGACCCCGCAGCTATGACCTTATTCAGGCCTAAAAGAGATTTTGCATCACCACCGCTGCCTCAAGGCTGAAAGAATGGGCTGGACTAGCTTGATTAGAGCTTTGCTTGGTCTTTATAAGCATCCTGGCATTATGGTGCATGTGCCGTATACAATTTTGACACCACAGAACTCAAGCCTTAATGATATAAGCTTTTGCAGTGCTGGAGACTGGCCAGTCTCCTCAAGTGTGGCTTGGCCTGCTAGAGAAGTATTCAGTGTTGGGTAAGACACCCTGGTCTTGTCACCAACCTAAGACAGGGGTCGAACCAATGCTGTTCGTCTCACAACGACAGGTAAGGGGTATTGCCACAGGGGGCAACCTAAGGCAGACATTCTCTCCACCAAAATTATAAGGAAGGGGGAGATGTAGACAGAGGGTGTGGCAACAGTCCCAAAATGATGCTTGGGACTTCAGCCTAGATTTTGACTAGCACCTGACTTCCTCCTGCCCCCGAGATTAGCCACTCCTACCGTGCAAGATGCACCAGTGGACCCATGACACGAGATCAAGCCAGATGATGCTGACTTATTAACTGTAGCCGTGCAACATGGACTGAGGAGGTCTAGAAAAGAGAGGATAAAAGAACTGTGCTTGGGGGTTGGGAGAGGAGAAAGAGAAACAGAAAGAGAAACAGAAGGAGAGACAGAAAGATTTTCACTGGCATGCTGTAAGGTTCCTGAATAAACAACTTTGAGAAGAATGTATTTTAGCTCCCTTTCTGCTGGTCGGAGATGGTAGTGACAATCCCCCTCATTCTCTCATTCTCTGCTACCTGCTTCTCTCTTTTCCTCTTTTCTCTGTATGTGCCTCTGTGTCTCTGTCTCTCTCTTCCTGTCCTCCTTGCCTATGTCACCTCTCTCAGTCCCTCTCCCTACCTGATTGCTGCTGTCTAATCACTTTCCTTGCCCCTCCTACTTGTCTACTTTGCCAGTACACAAAAACTCAACCCAAAACACTGATAAAATGTGTGGGACTTCCTTTTGAGCAGAAATATTGATATGGGGCATGACCATAGCCATAAAGTTATCAACTTGGAATCCCAGGTTATATTTAAGCTTGGATTTTGCAAGCCAAGTGAAATGCAGAAAGTCTGTCTCACTGGACATTAGCAGATTAAAGGACAGGGCATAGTGACTGATGAGGTCATTTTGCACATAGTAAAGTTCTGCATAGAGACCAAGGCACACCTTGTGTTTGCTAAGGTAGAGGTTCATCCTGGGTACCGCAGGAGCAACAGCCAGGGTCAGGGACCATGGGATGGTGGCAGGCAGCATGGCTAGCAACAGTAGCAGCAATGATGATGGCAGCAGTCCTCAGTCTGCTGGTCCCCGGGACACGGCCCCAGCTCATACACAGGCAGCTGCAGAGCAGGAGTGTTCACCACCCTCAGCACCACCACACACCCTGGCTCTGAACACCTCACAGCCCCAAACCGGTTGGGGGGAGATAGGTTGGAGGTTCGCAGGTCAGCTCATCTTCATGCCACTTCAGTCCCACCACACTGGAACAGGAGTTGGGGGGCAGGAGGAGAGCTGCTGACACAGATGCACATGTTCCTGTTCCTATTTGCCTTCCTAAGACACACCCTGCCCTGGCTGGTCCAGGAGCAGCCTGCACAGCGTGGGTGGCTAGGGCCCCACCTCCTCCTCTTTACAGGGGAGGGATGGAAGGATCCTGGGAAGGAAGTTGGGGATATAGGGGTGGGGTTGACTATTCAGGAGATTTCTCAATCTCTCAATCTCGGAATAAATTTTTGGAGGAGCAAAGGGTACTGGAGGATCCAGCTTCCTGTGCTGATGCAGCCAGTGCTCCCAGGGTAAAAATCTTCTTTTGCAGTGGGTAGTCACTCTTTTGCCTCAGGCTTCAGCTCTTAGCTGCACCCTCTGCTCTGCTCCAGCAGCACTGCTTTCTCGGTGGACAACCTGACCTCATCCAGCACTACCCATGCTGCCATGAAGAGCACCATCTCTGGGGACACCGGAAACCAGTGGCAGTGATGTCCCTTGAACATGCCATCACAGCACTGAGTTGCTCAGGAGGCAACGGCCATGCCTGCCTCCTCTTTCCCACAGACTCCTTTGGGGTACAAGGTGTGATCCTGTTCCTTCCTGAAAGACAATGGCTCTAACATCAGAAATTATAGTCAAGTCAAAAGTGCCCTCTGCAGGCCAGCTGACAACACTCAGAGGTACAGAAAGTCTGCCACCTTTCCTTCTTAACTTTAATTGAAATATTGTCTACTCTGTTCCTGAATTCAGTCCAACAAAGTTAAACTCAAAGTTGTCACAGTCTGTTAAAGTCACAAGTAACAGAAAACAGAAATGTAAGACATACAGACAAAGAATAACAGATGCATGTCTCCACCTAGGCAGACAAAACCACTCCAGAAATACAGATGGCCTGGAGGGCTTATAACTTCTCTAGTCCAGGAAAACTACCATATCCTCAATGGCACCAGACAGGAATCTTCTAGGTATCCCTGGGGTTGTTCCAGACCTTCCAGCATGTCTCCCAAGGCTACAGCTTGTGATCACCTGGACAGGCCTGTCAATCACAGCTCTTGAGCCTCACAACTCCAATAGCAGCTGTGAAACCAAAAACACTTCTCAGATACAGATCAGAAGAAAGGCAGACTGTGGCTGCACACTCAGACAAAAATTGATGAATCCCCTTAACCTCCAAGAGGGTCTCAGAGTCTTGGGTGGTCTCAAAATCCAAGACGAGCTCCCAAATGAAAGACTCCCCAAACTGGGGAAGCCTCTCGCTCCAAGTACCAGGAAAACAAAAACCCAAGAACTCACAAAGAACCAGTGTTGATGTAGTCAGGCAAGTGGTGTATTTAGGAAATCAGAGCTTTGAGAATGACACGTACCTCACACAAGAGATAGAGGAGTCGAACCTGAACTCAAGTGGGAAGAAGTATTTATAGAAAAAATAAAATCAGTTATCAACAGGCACATAGCAATTTTATTGGTTTATTTAAATTTGCATAGTCTGCCTATTTTGGACACAATTTAATTCTAGGTCACTCTATTTTGGGGCACACTGACCTTGTATTTGTTTTTCTAAGGATTGTGGAGCCAGACCTTATCAAATCTAGATGGTCTGGGATTGGGCCATTTTTTAAACATGTTATTTTGTTCTTAGCTTTAAGACATACCTGTCATTAAGACAGGGTCAGTGGGGCCAATTTAAAATTTTAACTCTTTCAAAATACATTAGCCATCAGGGAAATGAAAATCAACACAACCCTGAGATTCCACTTCACACCAACCAGAATGGCTAAGATAAAAAATTAAGATGACAGCAGATGATGGTGAGGATGCAGACAAAAAGGAACATTTCTCCACTTTTGATGGGGTCATAAACCGGGACAACCACTCTGGAAATCAATCTGCTGATTCCTCAGAAAATTGGACATAGTACTACCTGAAGACCCAGTTATTCCACTTCTGGGCATATACCCCAGAGAAGCTACAACATACAACAAAGGCACATGCACCACAATGTTCATAGCAGCTCTATTTATTATAGCCAGAAAGTGGAAAGAAACCAGATGTCCTTCAGTAGATGAATGGATAGAAAAATGTGGTATATTTACACAATGGTGTACTACTCGGCTATCAGAATCAATCACTTTATCAAATTCTTAAGAGAATGGATGAATCTAGAGAATATCATCCTGAGTGAGGTAACCCGGTCACAGAAGAACAGACATAATATGCAGTCACTGATAATGGGATACTAACCCCCGAAAGCTCTGAACACCCCAGAAACAACTCACAGACTTCATGGAGTTCAAGAAAAAACAAAGGCCAAACAAAGAAAAAGAAAAAACATTATGCTTAATCTTTACACACCAAGAAAACTTTGACTAATTCCGGGTTACATGTTGTTTTACATGTACTTTATGCTCATTGTAACTAGTAAGATTTTAATGAATACAATCAAACCTTTAAAAAATCAAGTACTGACAAAAATGTGTTTTATATGTTTATGCAAAAATGCTTAAAATCTGTATATTAATCTTTGTTTTTAAAATAAAGTTGATCACTTTAAAAATATATTATTGTCACAACAAAGCGCCCATGCAGTAAATTATTTTAAAAGTATATGAATGTATCATTAAGAAAAAAAAAGATACATTGTATTACTGATCTTTTGTAGGATGTATTCCTTAAAATTCTCACTCCAAGTTTCATTGATCTCTTTAGAAAAGGGGACAGAAACATAGCAGAGATTTAAAAGCAGTGGAAAGAAAGTATTTTTGAGAGAAAAATCAGTGAAAAAATCAGAGACTGTGGCAGCACATACCATATTTATGTAACTTCAAATCAAATACAAATGCTATCCTTTAGAATGTGAAACCACATTTATTCACTTATTATTGTTCTAAATCTTAGCATGTCTCACTGCCCACAGAAAACTTATTACTGGCTATCTTAAAAGAATCAGAAAAAAAAAAAAAAACATGTCTCAAATTTTAAAATGATACATAAGAAAATACTCCACAAAATTAGGTAGAAAAATAAATGTATTAATCCCAGTGGCAACAGAAAAAACACAAATACATAATCTTTCTTTACAAGATGAAGTGTTAATAGACTGTATGATTTCAAGATTCTGTTTCTGATTTAGATATAAATGTTCTATATTAAATTGACATATCAAAACTTTGTATTGGTACACTACCAAGTGACATTTCAGTATATATGAAAAATTGAAATGTTCACATTGGTATATATTTTTACTTAGATGTTTATCATTAGCTTCTTCAGAACACTCATTCTTCACTCCAGTTACAAAGAATCCCTTACCAGATGGCAGCCTCAGTTGAGATGTGTCAGTGTGTCTACCTTTATTCATTATTCATGCCTATCAGTGGCAAATATGTATGATTACTGACATCAAGTATGTCTAAGTATCTGTGAACATAAACTGGATACTACTAAATATAATTCTATTACCAGTCACTCTCTCTTTCTCTCTCTCTCTCTCTCTCTCTCTCTCTCTCTCTCTCTCTTTCTCTCTCTCTGTATATATATATATATATATATATATATATATATATATATATATATTTTTTTTTTTGAGGATGCCCCCTACCCCACTCCATGGAGCCCCAAGTCTATGAAGGATTAGGTGCATCTTTTCTGACTGACTATGGACTCACCAGTCCTCTGGGCTGTATGTTAAGAAACTCATATCAACTCATGCATGCTGTGCAGTTGACAGTTTTGACTGAGAGAGCCCAGGGTCCTGATTCGTTGACATTTCTGGTCTTCCGATAAGTCTGCCCTCCTCCTCAGCTTTACTAGATTTTTCTAATTCAAACAGAGTTCTCTGTAGTATAAATATATGCATCTGACATACTAAACTGTTTGTTACACAGCCATTATAGTTCCCCATTTGTAATTATGACATAACATCAGGAATAGTGTCAGGCCTTGGGGACTCTCCCTGAGCTTGATATATGTGCCTGTGACTGAAATGCCTTTTCTCCAGGCTCCATTACATTTTTTTCCTTGCTGTTATTTTAGACAGGAATAATTCCAGGTCAGTGTTTTTTGACTATGAGATGGCAACCCCATCCCTCCACTTGACATTCTCGTCTTTCTACTGAAGGTAGACTCTACACATTCCCTCTTCCCCCTCTAAGGAATCTCATTTAAGGTCCCTCCTTTTGAGTCCTGAGAGTCTCTTACCTTCCAGGTCTTTGGTACATTCTAGAGGGTCTACTCACCTCCCACCTTCTAAGATTGCCAGCTTAGATACTTTCTGCCGGCCCTTTGATCTTCAGTCCTGTAACCCTCATCAAATACTTGATCATGTTCTTCTCTTACCCTCTTCATTGCCTTTCCAACCAAGTTCCCTTTCCCTACCCACTCCTGTGATTGCTCCCCCCAAGTATGATTGAGGCATCCTCAGTTAGGCCTTTCTACTTGTTAGCCTTCTTGACTTCTGGGGATTGTATCTTTGAAGTTCTGCACTTTTGGGGTAACATTCTTTTAATAATCATTATTTTGTGTGGTCTAATGTGTTATAGAAATATCTCCCTTTGCTCAGGGAAATTGGTCTGTGCCTTACAAATTCTTCTTTTTATTATATTATTAGATAATCTCTGTATTTACATTTGAAATTTTATCCCCTTTGCTCACCCCACTCCTATTCCTCTTGCCTGTCTATTTGTCTTCACAAAGGTGAACTAGCTCCCAATTACCCTCTTGAACTCATTGATTTGGCATTCTTCTATATTGGGAAAACATGCCTTCCCTGGACCAAAGGCCTCTTCTCACATAGATGTCAGACAGAGCTATCTTCAGCTGCGTATGCAACTGGAGTTATGGGTCTCTCAATGGGTGCTCAATGGTTGGTGTTTTATTCCATGGGAGCTGTAGAGGTTTTGGTTAGTCAGCAATGTTGTTCTTCCCATGAGGCAGCAACCCCCCTTAAGCTCCTTCATCCCCTCCCAACACTTAAGGTCACTCTTTACATCTCCTATTGCAGGTTAAAATGTGTACAGCAAAGGTACTAGGAATATTGACCCATAAACATTTCCAGGAACACTAAGGTGAAGCTAAGGTTTTAGAAACATTAAAAACGATTGAATTTACTTCTCCAATGAGAAGCAAATAATTTTATTAGTTATTTTTTATTTATATTTCAAAATTATTGCCCATTCCTCATTTCCCATCTTCAAAAGTAACATCCAAACACAATGGGGGTGTTCCCCCAACCAACCCCTCACTCCCTCCCACCTTCCAGCCCTGGCATTACCTTGATACACCAGGGTATCAAGCCTTCACAGGACCAAGGATCTTACCTCCCATTGATATCAGAGAAAGCTATCCTCTGCTACATATAAAGGTGGAGACATTAATCCCTCCATGTGTACTGTTTGGTTGTTGGTTTAGACCCTGGGAGCTTTGGGAAGGTCTGACTGTTAGACACTGTTTTTTTTTTTTTTTTTTTTTTTTTTTTTTTTTTTTTTTTTTACAATAGGCTTGCAACCCTTTAAGTTTCTTCAGTCATTTCCATAATTTCTCAACTGGGGTTCCAGTGCTCTCAATCCAATGGTTGGATAGAAAATTAGCATCTGAATTTGTCAAGTTTTGACAGAGTCTCTCAGAAGACAGCTTTATCAGGTTCCTGTCAGCAGGCACTTCTTGGCAATCAGAAATAGTGTCTAGATTTGATAGCTGGATATGTAATTAATTTACAACTGGGGCAGTCTCTGGATCAAAGTCCTAGAAAGAATTTCTATATAACCAGATTATCCCTTTCTAAATTTCTCAAGGCAGTTCTGATTGAATTTAATCTTTTTTTCCTTGAATTCAAAGATATTTTGGTATTTTATTATTCAAAACTTCAAGACCAACTCAGGCAGAAAAAAAAAATAAATGTAGATGTATCCCTTTGTCTAGACAGCCTAGATTAATTGGCTACACTAGGCTATTCAGAGGTCATGTCATGAGATCTGTACTTGGGATAAAAAGAGATTAAGCATAGGAGTGATTGCTCATATCAGCAATTTCAAGGAGGATCTAAAGGGAATCTGTACTCTAATAACAAACACACACACAATGTTTCTAAATAGTACTTCATTCACAGAAATAGACATATTCTTGAATTATTCAGGAGAATTCCCCATAAATCAGGAAGTCACCAAGCATCACAGTTATAGAAAAACATATTTTTCATCTTTCTTTTCTTCTGCCTGAGAAAAAAACTGTAAAAGTTCCATCTTTACACAAAATAGTGCTTTCATATTCCTCATTCAGAAGTAACCATCAAGAATACATGAGAGTCATTTTCAGGTCTTTATACATGACTGCCAATCAGGGTTAATTATTTGAACAGAAGTCATTTAAAATACTGGGTGAGTGTCCACATAGTTGGTAACCTGCAGTAAGTTGATCACTTAAGTAATACTTGAGCTCATTTCTTGGTAAGACTAGAAAATTGATTCTTGTATAAAGAAAAAATTAAAAATATTTTCCATGAGGATAGGATGATCCCATGGCTATTTCAGCTGTGAGTAAGATCAATCAAAAGTTCCTCAGACTCATTAAGTTTTTTATGTGTACCTGTTGAGACATTTGTTGTGTCTTCTCATAGTTTATACAAAAAGACTGATATCTATTAATATGGATTTCTCATAAAAGCAACTTCATTTCTGCTTTATTTATTTAATGCTTCTTTAATTCTCCTTTATTCTTAGATTATGGGAATGTCTATATAAACAAGTAAAGAAAGTAAATAATAATAATAATAATAATAAATGGGAATATGGAGAAAATATAAATGTAAAAAAATGTGGTGAGGACAAAATCTTTGTCTTCTTTCTAGACTTGGCACTGGTATTGTAGATTAAGAGAAAAAATGTAAATTAAGGCTTCCACCTGGTGACTTTGGGGCACAGAAGAGGGCTCGGCCCATCTGCTACCTGGATCAGTGGAGATCCAGGGACACAGACCAGATACAAGGGAAAGGCCAGAACATATCACTGACAACAAGATGGCAAGAGGAAAGCAAAAGAGTATATCCCAAAAAAATTAAGACAACCTGGCAACACCAGAACCCAGCTCTCCCATAACAGCAAACATTGCAATGCCAAACACTCTAGAAAAAGAATACGCAGACCTCAAATCATAACTCAAGACACTGATAGAGATACTTAAACAAGACTGGGAAGAAAAGAAAAAAGATTCAGAAGCTTTTAAAGAGGAAACAAGAAAAACACTCAAAGAACTCAACGAACTAGAGAAAACAGAAACAAAGAAATGAAGGAATAGAAGGGGGAATTTAAAATGGATAATGACACAATAAAAAAACACTAAAAGAGATAACTCTAAAGGTAGAACACCTAAAAAGAAAATCAGAAGTCACAGAAGCAAGCATTTCCAATAGACTACAAGATATGGAAGAGAGAATCTTGGGGGCAGAAGACAACATAGTAAACATAGACAAAACAGCCAGAGAAGATGCAAAAAATCAAAAAAGCTCCTAACGCAAAATGTCCAGGAGACCCAGGGCACAATGAGAAGACCGAACCTAAGGATAATAGGAATAGAAGTGGGAGAAGAGTATCAACTAAGAGGCACAGTAAATATCTTCAACAAAATCGTAGAGAAAAACTTCCCTAGCCTTAAGAATGAGATGACCACGAGATATAAGTAGCCTTCAGAATTCCATATAGATTGTGTCAGAAAAGAAATACCTCCCGACACATAAAAATCAAAACAACAAGTGCCCAAAGCAAAGAAAGAATACTAAAAGCAGTAAGGGAAAAAGGTCAGAAAATATATAAAGGCAGACCAATCAGAATCACACCCAATTTCACAACAGAGAATATGAAAGCTAGAAGAGCCTGGAGAGACATCATGCACCCCCTAAGAGAGCACAAGAGCCAGACCAAGCTGCTATACCCAGCAAAACTCTCAATCATCGTAGATGGAGAGAAGAACATATTTCAAGAAAAATCTAAATTTACACAATATCTGACCACAAATCCAGAACTACAACGAATTATAGGAGGAAAACCCAATACAATGAGGGGAACTACATCCTAGTTAAAAACAAGAAAACTCCTAAGCAAGAAAACCAAAAGAAGAAAAAGACACAGAAACAACTTAACCTAAAAAAGCAATAACAGCAGGAAACAGAAACAACTATTCCTTGATATCTATTAACATAAATGGTCTCAACTCCCCGATAAAGAGACATAGACTATCAGACTGGATACATAAACAAAATCCAGCATTTTGCTGCATACAGGAAACTCATCTCAGAGACAAAGACAGACACTATCTCAGAGTAAAGGGTGAGAAAAAAACGTCCAAGCAAACAGCCCCAAGAAGCAAGCTGGAATGGCTATTCTAATATCGAATAAAGTAAATTTCCAACCAAAAGTTATCAAAAAAGATAAGGAAGGACACTTTTTGCTCATTACTGTGAAATCTGTCAGGAGGAACTCTCAATTCTTAACATATATCCTCCAAATAGAAAAGCACTCACATTCATAAAAGAAACCCTACTAAAGCTCAAAAAATGCATTTCACCCCACACAATAATAGTGGGAGACTTTAATACCCCACTCACTCCAGTGGACAGATCATGGAAACAGAAACTTAACAAGGACACTGTAAAATTAGCAGAAATTTTGAAACAACTAGAATTAACTGATCTACAGAACATATCATCCTAAACTAAAAGAATACACCTTCTTCTCAGCACCCCATGGCACCTTCTCGAAAATTGACCATATAATTGGACCCAGAATGAGCCTCAATCAATATAAGAAGATTGAAATTCTCCCATGCATCCTCTCAATCACCATGGTTTATGGCTGGTCTTTAACAAAAACAAAAACAACAAAAAGCCTACATACACATGGAAACTAGACAACTCTCTGTTAAATGATGGCAGGGTCAAAGAAGAAATAAAAAAACAAATTAAGAATTTCTAGAATTCAATGAAAATGAAAAGAAAACATACCTAAACCTATGGGATGCAATGAAAGCAGTACTGAGAGGAAAACTTGTAGCCCTAAGTGCTTCCAAGAAGAAATTGGAGAGAGCATACATCAGCAACTTGACAGCACAGCTAAAAGCCCTAGAACAAAATGAAGCAGATACACCCAAGAAGAGTAGACGGCAATAAATAATCAAAATTAAGGTAGAAATAGACCAAATAGAAACAAAAAGAACCATTGAAAAAATCAACAAAAGCAAGAGCTGGTTCTTTGAGAAAATCAACAAGTCTGATAAACACCTAGCCAGACTAACTAGAGGGCAAAGAGAGAGTATAAAAATTAACAAAATCAGAAAGGAAAGTGGAGACATAACAACTGAAACTGAGGAAATTCAAGAAATCATCAGATCCTATTACATAAAACTATACTCCACAAAGCTGGAAAATCTGGAGGATATGGATGAATTCCTAGACAGATTCAAGAGCCTAAAGTTAAACCAGGACCAAGTAAACCATCTAAATAACCCTATAACACCTAAAGGAATAGAAGAAGTATCAAAAGCCTCCCAACCAAAAAAGCACAGGTCTAGACAGGTTCAGTGCAGAATTTTATCAGATATTTATTAATAACATAATAATAATACTCTTCAAACTATTCCACTAGTTAGAATCAGATGGAATACTACCTAACTCATTATTTTGAGGCTACAATAACCCTTGTTCCTAAAACACACAAAGACCCTTCAAGGAAAGAGATCTTCAGAACAATCTCACTTATGAATATTGATGCAAAAATACTCAATAAAATCCTTGCAAACCTAATCCAAGAACAAATTAAAACGATCATTCACCATGACCGAATAGGCTTCAACCCTTGGATGCAGGGATGGTTTACTATAAGGAAATCCATCAATGTAATCCACCATATAAACAAACTCAAAGAACAAAATCACATGATCATCTCACTAGATGCTGAGAAAGGATTTGACAAAATTCAACCACCCATCATATTAAAAGTCCTGGAAAAAACAGGAATCCAAGGCCCATACCTAAACATAATAAAAGCAATATACAGCAAACCAACAGCCAACACCAAACTTAAGTGTGGAAAACTTGAAGCAATCCCACTAAAAGCAGGGATTTGACAAGGCTGCCCACTCTCCCCCTACCTATTCAACATAGTATTGGAAGTCCTGGCTGGATCAATTAGACAGAAAAAGTAGATCAATTTCGGAAAGGAAGGATAAAAATCGGAATGGAAGAGGTAAAAACAACACTCTTTGCACATGACATGATAGTGTACTTAAGTGACCCCAAAAAATCCACTGGAGAATTCCTACAGCTGATAAACAAGTTCAGCAAAGTGGCTGGATACAAAATTAACTCAAACATATCAGTAGCCTTCCTATACTCAAAGGACAAACATGTGGAGAAAGAAATTAGGTAAAAGATACCTTTCAAAATAGTCACAAAACTATTAAATACCTTGCTGTGACTCTAACTAAGCAAGAGAAGGACCTGTATGACAAGAACTTCAAACCTCTAAAGAAGGAAATTGGGGAAGATATCAGAAAATGGAAAGATCTCCCATGCTCATGGATTGGAAGTATCAACATTTTAAAAATTGCCATCCTACCAAAAGCAATCTACAGATTCAATGCAATCCCCATCAAAATTCCAACTCAGTTCTTCATTGATTTTGACAGATCAATGTGCAATTTCATCTGGAATATCAAAAGACCTAGAATAGCGAAATCCATTCTCAACAACAAGAAAACATCTGCAGTAATCACTATCCTTAACCTCAAGCTATATTACAAGGCAATTGTGCTGAAAACTGCATGGTACTGGTACAGAAATAGGCTCATGGATCAATGGAATAGAATAGAAGATCCAGAAATGAGCTCTCACATATATGGTCACCTGATTTTGGCAAAGGATCCATAACATTCAATGGAAAAAGGACAGCCTATTCAACAAATTGTGCTGGTCCAACTGGAACTCAGCATGCAAAAGAATGAAAATAGACCCTATCTTATCTCCTTGTAAAAAGCTCAAGTATAATTGGATCAAAGATCTCCACATTGAACCTGATACACTGAAACTATTAGATGAGAAATAGGGCAAACCTTAGAACACATAGGCACAGGAGAAAATTTTCTGAAGAAAACACTAATCCTCAAGCTCTAAGGTCAAAGATTAACAAATGGGACTTAATGAGATTGAAAAGTTTCTGTAAGGCTAAGGACATTGTAAAGAAAACAAAACTGCAGCTAACAGAATGGGAAAATATCTTTACCAACTCCACATCAGATAGAGGCCTACTATCCAAGGTATACAAATAACTCAAGAAGCTAGACACCAGAGAATCAAACAACCCTATTAAAAAATGGGGTACAGAGACAAGCAAAATGTTCTCAATTGAGGAATATCGAATGGCTGGGAAACATCTGAGGAAGTGCTCAACATCCTTAGCCATCAGGGAAATGCAAATCAAAGCAAACCTGAGATTCCACTTCACACCAGTCAGATTGACCAAGATTCAAAACTCAGATAACAGCAGATGCTGGCGAGGTTGCGGAGAAAGAGGAACACTTCTCCACTGTTGGTGGGGTTATAAACTGATACAACCACTCTGGAACTCAGTCTGGCGATACCTCAGAAAATTGGACATAGTACTATCTGAAGACCCACCTATTCCACTTCTGGACATATACCCCAGAGACACTTTAATATACAACGAAGATACAGGCACCACAATGTTCATAGCAGCTCTATTTATAATAGCCAGAAGCTGGAAAGAACCCAGATGTCTTTCAGTAGATGAATGGATATAAAAAATGTAGTACAAGGCAAATACTTACTGTTTCTTCTGGAAGACAGATGTGCATCCTTGACAAAGTTGAGGTCTGAAGTTAATCTTCAACAGAACAGGTTCTGTCTAAGTTTATAGCATTGTATTTTTTCTACCCAAAATTCATTGTTGTAGTTAAATCAACAACATAAGTTGCAAAGCATATACTTGTGTATAGAAATTACATCTTGTTAGACTGTTCTTTCTTTGGTGCAGAACATCAAGTGTCTCCATCAGAAGAAAATCTTAATGCCTTTAGTGTTGCAGTAAATATGTGAAATAGTCTGCTTATTTCTTTATAGGTCCCTGAATTCTCACTTGGTCTCACTGCTCTAGTTTGCAGCTGAACACACAGACCCTATCACTTGGTCTATAAGCTACACTCTCCATAAGATTCACTTCCCAGGAAGTTCACTCTGCCTGTCTTGTTGCTTTTGTCCTGTGTGCTGGTTATGACCCTCACCTTCTCTTTCTTCCACTGCCCAACACAAACAATACTTTGAGGCCTGATAGATTTTCATATAAGTTTTTATATTACAATCTCAATTCACAAACCCTCTATACTTTAATATCACATCCAATAGATTAAGATACAAACTGCCCTCCTATATGAAATAAAATGACCTACAGAAACCCTTAATATATTTATATTTATCTATGTCCAATTACAGCCACCAGGATATAAGTCTACTTTCTCCAGCTCCATCTTGATCTCCTTCTCTTCCCCTTCCTCCTCCTCTGACCCTCTTTCTCCACCTTTCCTTCCCCTGTCAAATCACTGCTTTTAACCATTACTTTACAATTTAAAATGGGAGGAAGGTTCTGATGAAGTCACCTGAGTAGGTAACTAGGCAGCCCTACTTGGGGAAATGTAATTAAAATCAAAATACAAATGGCTCTAGAACAATCCGAAACACATTAGTACATACATGTGGATCAAAGATGTGGTATATTTTATATAGCTCAACCCAGAGGGAAGTATAGCTAATCTAGAAAGGAGGATGCTATGAACCTTGTTTCTCTGTAAAGGAACAAACTCTGGTTGCAATAATTATAAGAGAAAGAACTGAGTTTGACGCTTTCTAAGGACACTATAAACTCTAAATTTCCTATGAGTATAAGACTGTGTCATACCACTTATTATCTATCAATAAGTGAAGGCTTTTTGAATCCAGTGAACTTAACGTATTTGGTTCATTGACACTTCACCAAGTAATAAGATTTAAATACATAAGCATCATGATTGTTAAAGCACTTTTTTACCAATTAGAGGTAGGCAGTGAGTGAGGATGAATGTCATTATACAGGATTCTTTATCTTTAATATCATCTGGAAAGATATCCCAGGAATAAGCATAGCCTTCAGAAGTTTCTAAAAATTGCTGTTCTTGCTTTTTTGTTCTACTATCTATATATGTCAATGTAGTTCTATACTATAATATGAATCACCTCATAGTAACACAAATGAAACCATCAATAACAATAAAAATAAACTGAGAAAAAGTTAATTTTCCAATGTTAACACCATGTCTTGCCAGTTTGTTCTTTCCCTAGTTTAGCACTAATTATAATGATACTTTTGTTAATTAGAAAAGTATTTAAAAAGCCTTTACCAGGTTAGGCCCAATGTTATGGCAATAACATATACTACTATGAGTTTTAGAATTCACAGTGCATTTAGAGACCATTAAACAGAGTTCTTCCTCTCATCATGATTGCTGCCAGAAAATGTTCCTCTACAGAAGAACAGAGTCGACAGCATGTTCCTTTTCAGATTAGCTGAACATCTCCCAACAAGAGAGCAATACCCTTTCAAGTGACACAGTTGATTGATACTATACCTCCAGCACCTCTGTCTTTATTGAATAATTTCAGTATATTACTCAGTCTTATAGCTTGAATTTCTATGATATACATATTATTCTCAGTAATAATTTACTTCCTGAAAAATGCACATTAGTTTAGTAACAGGCTTGAATACATGCAAACAAGACTCATTGAATATGTCCAACATATCCAATTGGATCTGAATGTGTTCCTAATCAGGATAATTAATAGAATTATAATTCTTCAGGTAGTATTTTACTAAGAGATAGATTTATCACCTTCTTCCTGGACAGTCTCCATAGGTCAGCCTTAAAACCAATACATTTTTAAAAACTTCAAGAATCATCCAGGATAAAAAAAAAAAATCTCAAATTTTAGAATTCATTACAAAGGCCCTGTCACAATATGCTAATTTATACCATGAAAACCCAGAATGTAAGCAACTGAGGATGACCTTCTACTTTTCCCAGAGGTACTCCAACATTATACCCATACTTAGACATTTGGAGAGGGGACCCTTATCTCCACTGGCAGAAGTCTTGGTGCTGGCCTTCAAAGTGTACCATCAGAGTGATAAAAATGCCAAAAGTCAAAAAATACCATATGTTTGCAAAGGCTATGCAACCAGCCCCAGCCACTGTTTGGGATTCTTGGTCTTCTAAGGTTGAGAGACCACGAGGTTTCTGCTAAAAATGTGGGCAGCAAGATCACTGGGCAAAAGCTTGTCTCAACCCCACAAGCTAAAATAGCCATGTTATAGGTGAGATCAGGAGGCACACTGGGCTGTAGATTGCCCTCACACTGCTAAGATAAGAGGAACATCACTCTCTGGTCACCCTCCTAGGTTTGGCTATGGACAACTAAAGAGACCTGAGCTCCCATGATCTGACCACTTCCATCACCAGTATGGAGGCCAGGGTATTCATCATGATATCTGGGTGGACCATCTTCTTCCTCTTGGACACTAGAGCCACTTATTTGGTCATGATAGAGTTTGGGAACTCTCCTTTTCTTCCCATATCCAGATTTTTAAGGTAGGAAGATGAACTTACTTCCCTCTCTAAGCCTCAACACTTAGTTTCATTTATGGGGTTGTTATTATCACTCATTTCTTTCTTTCTTTCTTTTTTTTTTTTTTTTTTTTTTTTTTTTTTTTTTTTTTTTGTAGTGCCAACATGTTCTGTTCGCTTATTGGAAATAAATCTTCCAAACAATTTGGGTGTCTCTATTTATTACTCCTCCCATTAAACTAAGCCTATGCTTACCAGCAGCCCCTTTCCTCTTCCTGCTTGCCAACCTTTCAGATAGGCCCTCCAAAAATGGGATGTCCAGAATACATCCATTGTTACATATCTTTCTCCTGTTGTCATCCAATTATTGGACTCCACCAGGTACAACACCCAAGTTCAATACCTTCTTTCTTTCTAGAACATCCAGAGATTTAAGCCTATTATCTCTGGCCTCTTAAAGGAAAAAAAAACTCTCTACTAAATCTTCTCTTTTTAATACTCTTATACTAGTAATTAAGAACTATAAGGAAAACTATCACCTGCTTCAGGATCTTAGTTGCCTTAACTCTTTAGTGCTTATTCTCCATCTTGTTTTGGCTAATCCATATATACTCTTTTCCACTCTCCCTTCAGAGACTTCTTATTTCTCAGTACTATATCCCAAGGATGTGTTCTTCCCTATTCCTCTAAATGCCTAGTCACAGGAAATTTTTGCCTTTACCTGGATTGATCCTGACACCCAGTTTTCTACTCAACTCAACTGGATCATTCTACCTCAAAGATTACGGTCAGCCCACATCTATGTGGTCAGGTCATAACTTCTGTCTTAATTGCTCTGTCTCTCACCAAATCTAAGATTGTCATTATGTAGACAACATTCTTATCTGTAGCTCCTCCCTAAAAATTAGCCAAGCTGACACTTTTGATCTTCTGAATTTTCTTCCCAGTATGTCACCTCTCAAATTCCAACTGCCCACTTCTCAGGTCACTTATTTGGCACTAACAATTACACAAAACCACAAGGCTATTTTCATCAGGTAGTACTAATAGAAGACTTCAAATTCACTTTCAAATTATGCCCCGCCTCTTAATATTTCTAATCTTCATCCTCATCAAAATGCTAACTATTCCATATCTCATTTCTACACCAAAATCTTAGAGGAACTATTATTTCATCCTTTACATGTACCTGGGATACAGAGGGAAATTTATTTTTAGGTAAAGGGGCCATAAGGACTAGCTATGCTACAGTGTCAGACATAGAGGTGGTTGAGGCACAGGTCCTCTCTACTCCTACCCCCAATCAACAGGCTGAATTAATAGCTCTTACGTTTGCCTTCAACTGGCACCTCAACATGTATAGAGACTCCAATTATGCTTTCCATATTCTCCAGTCCCAAATTACTATCTGGAAGTTTCTTAGGTTAAAGGATAAGTAACCAATAAAACCAAATTATAAATATATAAAGGCCTCCCATTGCACCACAGCTATTTGAATAAGGCTCAGAACATTTTGACCTTCCCCTCCAAAGAGATCATTCTCTGATTTGGTGTCCCAGCATTTCTTCAGTCAGACAGTGGTCCTAAATTTACCTCCCAAATTTCTCAACATCGATTTGAAGACCTAGAAATCTACTGGAATTTTTTTTAGTCTCTACCACCCCCAGTCTTTAGGAAAGGTAGAAATAACTCACCATTCCCTAAAATCTACTATTTCCAACCTGTGACAGAAACTTCATCTCAATTGGGTAGAAGTTCCACTTCTGGCACATTTTAGACAATAAGCTCTCCCCAAGCAATATATTTTCATTTCATCTTTTGAACTTATGTATTAACAACCAGTCCTAACTCCTGGTCTTTCACCTAAATGTTCTCCCTGGTCATCCCGTTACCCTCTTACTTTGCCACTTTTTCTCTCCCCCATGAAACTTTGTTGAACACTGTCGACCAAGGCCATACATTGTCCTCTGTCCACTCTTTGTCAACACTGGAGACCATAATCTTCTCACCCTTTCACATAATTGGCTTTTATCTTTTTTATCATAATCCCAGGTGGGAAACAGGAGTTAATGGTAACCTCTACTGTAAAAGCAAAGTCAGGTCTTCAGTGAGCAGTATTCACATCCACAAAAAAGTCTCAATTTTCAAACTTCTAAATATCAAAAAAATATAAGTAATCAAACTCTGTGCAAAGATCCTAACTTCCTTGACATCTCCCTTTATAAATTGCACTAACTTACCATTTTGACTTCCGCTTCAAACACTGACCTCAGCATACCAACACCCTACCATTACCCAACCTAATAGTTTTAAATATTAGGGATAATGTGTAACTCCTGGAATTAAATTCATAATAGCCACGTGCAGCCTCTCTAGTGATACTGCCAAGTAACCTCATATTTATCAGCTGCCACTACTCTGTTATATGTTAACATAACCCCATGCCTAATTTCTATCCCTCTTTTTGACATGGCAACTGCCAAACACTGGAGGTATATGCCTCTCCTGCATCACCTCTACACATCATCACCTGAATTGCCTACCTTATGTCCCAGACAAAATACAGAAATGCAGACCCATCTCCCTTATTTTCTCTTTATTGTTTTTTTCTTCTTTCAATAAAAGACCTCCTTCATGGGAACTGTTCCGGATTAGTGTGATCTGTCCAGGAACAATCCATTTTCAACTAATATCTACTATTGAATTTGGTCTCTTCAGGTTCCATCTCCACACAGTTGGACATTTCACTTAAAGTAAACTACATTCGGTCCTGGAAGCATCCTCTATTTCATCTTTCATATACTTTTTAGAGGTTCCACCCCCAACTCATCACCCCTGGCAGCCTTATATTGCGATTCATTCCTATGACCCTCTGGATTTATCTCCTGTCTCCCTCAATACCTGGTCCTTCCCAGTTTTCTCCTTCACATTTCCTGTCTCAGCCAGGTCCCTCCCTCACTCTTGCTTTTAAAATTACTTTGATCACCTTTCTAAGAGGTAGTGTAGCATCCCCACTTTCTTTCTTTCATGTTTAACTTCTTAAAATATGTAGGGTGTATCATGTGTGTTCTGTACTTTTAGGTTAATGTCCACTTATCAGTGAGTACATTCTGTGCGTTTCCTTTTGGAGTCTGGGTACATCACTCAAGATGTTCTTTTTTTTAATCCAATAAAAGAGCCAGCTGTGAACACATCAATGCAGTGCAAATTTTTCTAAGTAGAACACTGGTGGCTCAGGCTCTAATTCAATTTGTTCCTAATAAACAAAAAGGCTTCTAGAAGACAAAGAAGATGATCAATAAAACAAAATGTCAACCTGACTAATGCAGCAGAGGCAGATATTTGTACCCAAACAATGGACTGGGTTTGTTGTGCCTTCATTTTCATTTTATTATAGAAGGTTTTAAATTTCTTTCTATGCTACTTCCCTGGCCAACTTATCACTGAGTATAGAGACTGTTTTGATTTTAGGTGAAATGTTCTGTTCTTTCATGTTAAAATAATTTGGTTAATAACTACTCTGAGTTAAATGGTGTCTCTATTTAGTTTTAGTTTTCATTAATTGCCCATTGATGAAAGTGGGATGGTGAAGTCTATCCCTATTTTTGTGTGAGCTTCAATATATGTTTTGAGCTTCATCCAAATTTTTATATGAATGAGGGTACCCTTGAATTTGGGACATAGATGCTCAGAAATAAACCTTCATCTTGGTGGATTTTTTCCTTTGATGTGTCCTTTACCATATTTTTTTTATTAATTTCTGATTGAAAGTTTATTATATTGAATATTTGAATGGCTAATTCAACTTTTTCCTTGGTACTGTTTACATGGAAAAAGTTTGTCTGACCTTTTTAGGTAGTGTCTATCCTTGTTGCTGAGTGCTCATGATATTTTAGGATAAAAATGAAAATTACCATTATACCAACAACATTCTACAGAATCAAAAAAGATCTCCATCAAAATTCCAATAAAATCTTTACAGAACTTGAGCAGACTATGCTCATTTTAGTATAAAAAGACAAGACCCTTTGGGACACAAAAAATTCCTGAACAATAAAAGAACTGTTGGAGAAATTGCTATTCACAATTTTAAGTTTCTCTACACAGATATATTAGTAAAATATATATTGTATTGGCATAAAGTATGTATATCTAATTGAAGTCCCAGTTATAAATCCACATACCTATGGTCAGCTGAGTTTTGATAAAGAAGCCAGAAATTACATAAGAAGGATTATGAGGTTAAAAGGGAAATTTTCTAAGTGTAAACTGAGGAGATGAACAAAGTATGTGTGCAAATTGGTAAATGCAATCTATTCATAGATAGATAGAAAGATAGATAGATAATAGACAGATATAGATTATATAGATATAGAGATAGAGATAGAGATTTAAGTTTACTTCTGAATGAAAATCAAAACCACATACTGGATACTACAAAATGTGACATGGTAATTTATAGTTCTTAAATGGTTATATGATTATTCACATATCTCAGTAGGAATATTTCTCAAATGATACAATGTAGTGCTTTAGAAAGCATAATAAACCAAACTTTTTTTACATTCATACCCAACTCTATGAAAGGATGTCACGCGCCCACGCTTCCCGCCGCTAGGAACAGGCGTGCAACAAAACGAACAGCTTCTTCTGTGGATAACCTTTATTGAACAGCACTTTGAGCAGGGGCTTCATGAGCAGGAAACTTGTCTCTGAGTCGGGGACTCCCTACCGAGTTCTACTGTCTAGACGGCCTCTCACGCGCAGTCCCCCACGAACGATCTCTCTGTCCAGTCTCTGCCCACACGGGACCACCCGCAATCTCTCCTATCGGGTCTCTTTCCACGTGGCGCCTCTCCGCCATCCCTCCACATGGTTTTTCTCTCTCTGTCTTCCTCTTCTCCTGTCTTGCTCTCTTCTTGGGGGAAGAAATGCACCGCTATATATGCCTAGGAGACCCGTGTCGCTACCTGATTGGTGCACCCTCCAGTAACTCAATAGTATGTCCCGAGAGCGGGCTAATGACATATGTGGCACATGGGCATTAAGTCTCTTGGCTGGGCAGCATCTCTGTTTGCTGAGCTCTCGGCGGGAAGCCGGCACCATATTTGGGTGCCGCACAAACGGCTCCCTACAAAAGGATTCTTATCTCATTTTCCAACATTTCTCCTGCATCTTTTTGCAGGGTTTATAATTTGTTGATACTGTATTTTCTTATAAAGTTCACATTACTACTCAAGTAATTTCATTTCTCAAATACAACACACACACACACATATACACAAATAGTTTTTATATTGATAAGGTCACTGTAAGTGGCAGAATGAAGGTTTTCTTGCAGACATATGTGTGATTATATTAGTTTATCCTATTAATATTGATTATTTGTTCATATAACATCTCTACTTAGAAAATGTAAACTTCTTTATAATTGGAAAAAAGTATCATGTTTTATTTATTTTTTAAAGATATGAAGACATACCCATCATTTGGCATGCTGTGATGGAACATGAGTTTAAAAAGTTTTTTTTCAGTGTAGATGCTGACCTTTGTCATCTTCAGTCGAGATTTATGAAATGAAAAAACCTTAATTGAAAAAATATATAAATCAGACACAAAAATTACATATTTCTTAATTAGTAATTTAATGAGGACAGCCTATCCCTTACTGAGGTGTATCCATGGTCTGGTGTTGCACTCTGTGTGGGTCACACATAGGCTGGCTGAGGAAAAGTAGCTTCTGCAGTTTTCTGCCTGACCAGCAAGAGGAGTTTAAGCTTGGAAGCATGGGAATAAATCCCAGCAGGGTGCTGCCAGGTTGTGAACTCTGGCAGGTCAATGTTCAGAGGGGTGCTGAAAGTAAAGCCCTACAGGCAGAGCTATTAACCACAGTGTGGCTTTCAGGTAGCAATGCAGAGATTACAATAAGACTCTGGGATAGAGTGTTCATGGAGGACAAAGCAGCCAGGACCACAAAGGAGCAGAGCCTCTGATCAAATGTGTGTCTTTATTTCTGTGCTCTTCTCTTCTTTCTTTTGTCCTTTTTGAACATCCTAGGATTTAACCACTCTCTTCCCATTTGGTTTGCCTCTAAGATTGGTCATAGTTGTTTTTCTAATGCTGTGTGTGTGTGTGTGTGTGTGTGTGTGTGTGTGTGTGTGTGTGCAGGTAGAGGCACTTAGTGAGTGACTGACCTGGGCTAGAGTCTACATCACTCTCTCCTGTGGAGGTGGGGTTTGGAGCTGACTAGAGTTTCTCACAGCTGCCCCATTGTGGTGCATTCAGGTAAAGTGTATTTACAATCAGGAGTTCAGAAAGCACCTACAGGTTTATGATTGTTTGCCTGACCATTTTCGGGGATTCAACTGACCTCAACCATTCATATTTCCAGCTTTTATCTTTTGGCCCCACAGTCTGGTGTTGCTTGTTTCTATAGAAAATCAGGATAACTGAGTAAGGGCAAGGAAGTCAGGAAGCAGCACTCCTCCATGGCCTGGGCACCATATCTGTCTCAAGGATTCTGCCATATTTGTGTTGTTTTCCTGTTTTTTTTTTCAATGATTGGTCACAATTAGAAAGAATAATATCAAATGTAAAGGAAATAAAGTCATTTCCCCTATCATCCTTCACAATTACAGTGTTTTATCACAGCAATAGAAACATGAAAATGTAAAAAAAATAATAACATTACTCACATAGTGTGCTCACAATGTGCAGTATTGCTATGAGAGACCTTTTCTCCTTTTTTAGAAAATTTCAGAAGGAATTTGGACATTTGAATTAGAAAATAAATTGAGTGTTGAAAGCCAACTGAGATATTCTATAGGAACTTTGAATGTAATCATGTTAATGAAAGTCAAGAAGAAGGAAAAGTGTGGATGTTTCAGTCCTTCTTAGAAGGCAGAACAAAATACTCACAGGAGTAAATAAAGGGACAAAGAGGAGAGCAGAGACTGGAGAAAAGGCCATCAAGAGACTGACTCATCTGGGGATCCATCCTATAGACAGTCATAAAATCCAGACAATATTGAAGATGCCAAGAAGTGCATGATTACAGGAATATAGTTGTCCCCTGAGAGGCTCTGCCAGAGCTTGGCAAATTCAGAAGTAGATGCTGGCCTGAGAATGCTGTCCAAAATGAAGGAGATAGTAGAGAAAGGACTGAAGGGGCTGAAGGGGTTTGCAAGCAAATAGGAAGAACAATAAGAACAATCAATCAGAACACCCAGAGCTCCCAGGGACTAAAACACCAACCAAAGAGTTCACATAGAATGACCCATGGCTTCAGCTAAATATGTAGATCATCAAGAGGAGAAGAGGCCCTTGTTTCTGTGAAGGATCCGTGTACAGTATAGGGAAATGCCAGGGTGCTGAGGTAGCAGTGGGTCAGGAAGCACACACAGAAGCAGGGGGAGGGATGAGAGAAAAAAGGGATTTTAGGCAGGAAAACCAGGAAGGGGGATAACATTTGAAATGTTCATTTAAAAAATCCAGTAAAAGTAAAGAAAACAATAAAAGACTGTTGAGAGGGCTTCAAATTATGGGAGCTTGTCTTGTTTAAATGTTAATATTTTTAAGTAAAATTTTTTCTTGATCAGTTAGGGCTGATGATTCATCTGTGACCAATAAAAGTTCAGTACCATTGAAGTAAGACATTTCTGTTCCTGTAATGGTACATACTTTTAGGTGAGAAAATACAAGTGATTACAGTGTAACCAGCTTCACTTGGGGAAAATCTGTGAGATGTTTTCTGAGTGTGAACACCCAGATGCTGTTTTCCAAAGTGGTTAGGCTTGTATCTCACGCTTTCACTGAATGGGAGAGTGCAAGTGTCACTCATATGGTATTAGATTTGATGGTATGAAGGGAACATGAGTATCAGCTGAGCAGGCCATTTGTCACCAGGAACAGCAGAGATCCAGGGATGCAGGCATGGTGAGACTGTGCTGTGAGTAGCCAAAATGAAGAGAGGGCTTGACATGGCCCTCAGAAAGCACGTCCACCTCCATTGGATGAGGGGAGCAGAAACTCTGCAGTAGAGTCTCGGTTTACACCAAGAAGGCCCTTGTGTGCAGACCAAACACTCAAGCCATTTGCCACCTAAAACAGCAGAAATCCAGGGAGACAGGACAGATACACAGGAAAGACAGGAACCAGTCACTGACAACAAGACCCCTTTATAATCACAGACAACAAAATGGCAAAAGGAAAGTGAAAGAACTTACCCAATGGAAACCAACAAAACCTGGTAACATCAGAAACTAGCTCTTCCATCACAGCAATCAGTAGAATGCCAAACACTCCATAAAAAGAATACTCAGACCTGAAATCATACCTCAAGATGGTGATGGAGACCTTTAAATAAGAATGGGAGGAAAAGCATAAAGAAATAGAAGCTTTTCAAGAGGAAATAAGAAAAAACACTAAATGAAATCAACAAACTAGAGGAAAAGAAAACAAGAGATGAAGAAATTGAAGAAGGAATTTAAAATGGAAATGGAAACAATAAAGAAATGACTAAAAGAGACAACCCTGGAGGTAGAAAACCTAAAAAAGAAATCAGGAGTCACAGATGCAAGCATCTCCAACAGACTACAAGAGATAGAAGAAAGAATTTCAGGAGCAAAAGACATCATGGAAAACATAGAAAAAACAGTCAGAGAAAATGCAAAAGCTAAAAAGCTCTTAACCCAAAATGTCCAGGAGATCCAGGACACAATAAGACTAAACCTAAGAATAATAGGAATAGAAGAGAGCAACGAATATCAACTAAGAGGCACTGTAAATATCTTCAACAATAGTGTGGAAGAAAACTTTCCTACCCTAAAGAATGAGATGACCATGAGGATAAAAGAACCCTACAGAATTCCAAATAGAGTGAACCAAAAAAAGAAATTTCTCCCAACACATAATAATTAAAATGCAAAGGGCCCAAAGCAAAGAAAAATATTAAAAGCAGTAAGGGAAAAAGATCACATAACATATAAAGGTAGACCAATCAGAATCAAAACTGATTTCAACAGAAACTATGAAAGGTAGAGAATCCTGGACAGACATCATGCAGACTGTGAGAGAAAACAAGTGTCACCCAAGCTGCTATACCTAGCAAAACTATCAATCACCATAGATGGAGAGATTAAGATATTCCAGGATAAAACTAAATTTACACAATATATGACCACAAACCCATTACTTCAACGAATTATAGGTGGAAAATCAAATATAAGGAGGGAAACTACATCCTAGTAAAAATACGAAAATACCTAAGCAAGAAAACCAAAACAAGAAGACACACAGGCACAACTCTACCTCCAAAAGCAAAAATAGCAGGAAACAGCAACTACTATTCTTTGATATCTGTTAAAATAAATCAACTCAATTCACCAATATAAAGACATATGCAATCAAGCAAGATACGTAAAAAGAATCCAGTATTTTGCTGCATACAGGAAACTCATCTCAAAGACAAAGACAGACACTATCTCAGAGTAAAAGGTTGGGAAAAAAAAAACCCTTCCTATCAAATGGCCCCAAGAGACAAGCTGGAGTAGCCATTCTAATATAGAATAAAGTAGATTTTAAAAGGAAGGACAATTTTACTCACTAGAAGGAAAAATTGTCAGGAGGAACTCTCAATCCTTAACATATATTCTCTGCATACAACATTACCCATATTCATAAAAGAAACCCTATTAAAGTTTAAAAAATACATTACACCCCACACAATAATAGTGGGAAACCTCAATACCCCACTCTCATCAATAGACAGATCATGGAAACAAAAACTGAACAAGGATACAGTGAAACTAGAAGAGGTTATGAACCAATTGGAATTGATAGACACCTACAGGACCTTCCATCCTAACTTAACATAATACAGCTTCTTCTCAGCAACTCATGGCACCTTCTCCAAAACTGACCATATATTCAGTCAGAAAACTAGCCTCAATAGACATAAGAAGACTGAAATGCTCCCATGCATACTATCAGATCACCATGGTCTAATGTAGGACTTTAGTAACAACAAAGACAACAAAAGTACATATACTCATGGAAACTAAACAATGCTCTATTAATCAATAGCATGGTCAAAGAAATAATAAAGAAAGAAATTAAGAATTTCATAGAATTTAATTAAAATTAAATCAAAAGATACCAAAAACTATGGGGTGCAATGAAAGCTGTACTTAGAGGAAAATGCATCGCTCTGAGTGCTTCCAATAAGAAACTTGAGAGAGTATTTTCTAGCAACTTGACAGCACATTTGAAAGTTCTAGAACAAAAGGAAACAGATATACCCAAGAGGAGTAAGTTGCATGAAATAATAAAATCAGAGCAGAAACTGACCAAATAGAAACAAAAAGTACCTTTCCAAGAATCAACAAAACCAAGGGCTGGTTTAAAAAAAAATAACAAGTTTGAGAAATCTTTAGCCAGACTAACTGGAGGGCCCACAGAGAGTATCCAAATTAACAAAATCAGAAAGGAAAATGGAGACATAAAATCTGAAACTAAGGAAATTTAAGAAACCATCAGATCCTACTCCTAATATTATTCTCCACAAAGCTGGAAAATCTGGAGGAAATGAATGAATTTCTAAAAAGATATCAGATAATAAAGTTAAAAGAGCAACAGGTAAATAATCTACATTATCTCATAACACCTAAAAAAATAGAAGCGTAATCAAAAGACTCTCAACTAAAAAAAAAAGCCCAGGTCCAGATGGGTTCATTGCAGAATTCTATCAGATATTTATTGAAGATATAATACCAATACTCTCCAAAATATTGCACAAAATAAAGTCAGATGGAACATACCTAACACATTCCTAAACCAGACAAAGACCATAAAAGGAAAGAAAAATTCAGACCAATCTCACTAATGAGCATTGATGCAAAAATACTCAACAAATCATTGCAAATCAAATCCAAGAATACATCAAACCGATCATTCACCATGATCAAGTATGCTTCTTTCATGTGATGCTGGGATGGTTTAATATATAGAAATCCATCAATGTAATCCACCATATAAACAAACTCAATGAAAAAAAAAAAACCAAAAAAAAAAAAAAAAAAAACACTTGATCATCTCAGTAGATGCTGAAAAACCATTTGACAAAATTCAAAAGCCTTTCATGTTAAAATTGTTGAAGAGAACAGGAATTCAAGGCCCATACCTAAACATACTAAAAGCAATATACACCAAGCCAATTATCAAAATCAAACTTAAAGGTGAAAAACTTGAATCAATCCCAGTAAAAAAAAAAGGGACTAGACAAGCCTGCCTACTCCCTGCCTACCTATTCAACATAGTACTGGAATTCCTGGATCGAGGGAGCAATTAAACAACAAAATGAAATTAAAGGTATACAAATTGGAAAGGAAGAAGTAAAAGCATCACTGTTTTCAGATGACATGATAGTGCACGTAAGTGACCACAAAAATTCCACAAGAGAACTTCTACACCTGATAAACAAATTCAGCAAAAAGGCTGGATATAAAATTAAATCAAACAAATCTGTAGCCTTTCTGTACTCAAAGGACAAACCTGCGGAAAAAGAAATTAGGGAAAAGATACCCTTCTCAATAGTCACAAATAATATGAAATACATTTTTATGACTTTAACTAAGGAAGTAAAGGACCTGTATGACAAGAACTTCAAATCTCTAAAAAAGGAAATCAAGGAAGATCACAGAAAATGGAAAGATCTCCTGTGCTCATGGACTGGAATTATCAACATTGTAAAAATGGCCATCTTACCAAAAGCAATCCACAGATTCAATTCAATCCCCATAAAAATTCCAACCCTAATCTTCATAGAGTTAGAAAGAGCAATGTGCAATTTCATCTTGAATAAAAAAAAAAAAAAAAAAAAAAAAAAACCTAGAATAGTGAAATACATTCTCAACAACATGAAAATATCTGTTTAAATGACAATCACTGACCTCAAGCTATGTTTCAAGGCAATTGTGTTAAAAACTACATGGTATGGGTACAGGCACATTGATCAATAGAATAGAATAAAAGATCCAGAAATGAGCCCTCACATATATTGTCACTTGATTTTTGACAAAGGAGCTGTAAACATTCAATGGAAAAAGGACAACCTCTACAAATGGTGTTGGTCAAACTGGCACTCTGCATTCAGAAGAATGAAAATAGACCGTTTTTATTTTCTTGTAATAAGCTCAAGCACAAGTGGATCAAAGATATCCACATTAAACCAGGTACACTGTAACTATTAGAAGAGAAAGTAGGGAAAACTTAGAACATGTATACACAGGAAAATATTTCCTGAACAGAACACAAATGGCTCATGCTCTAAGGTCAAATATCAACAAATGGGACATGATCAGATTGCAAAGTTTCTGCAAGGCTAAGGACACTGTCAAGAAAACAAAATGGCAGCCAACAGAGTGGAAAATGATCCTTACCTACCCCACATCAGATAGAGGCCTAATTTCCAAGGTATAAAAAACCTCAAGAAGTTCGACACCAGAGAATCAAATAATCATATTTAAAAATGGGGTACGGAGCTAAACAAAATGTTCTCAATTGAGGAATATTGAATGGTTGAGAAGCATCTAAAAATTGCTTGACATTCTTAGACTTCAGGGAAATGCAAATCAAAACAACCCTGAGATTCCACCTCATACTAGTCCGAATGTCTGAGATCAAAAATTCAGATGACAGCAAATGCTGGCGAGGATGCAGAGAAAGAGGAACAATTCTCCACTGTTGGTGGGGTTGTAAACTCTTATAACCGCTCTGGAAATCATTCTGGTTATTCCTCAGAAAATTGGGCATAGTACTCACTGAAGACCCAGTTATTACACTTCTGGGCATATACCCTAGAGAAGCTCCAACATACAACAAAGACACATGAAACACATTGTGCATAGCATCCTTATTTATAATAACCAGAAGGTGGACAAAACCCAGCTGTTCTTCAGTTGATGAATGGATACAAAAATTATGTTATATTTACATAATGGAATACAATTCAACTATCAAAAAAATGGCTTTATGAAATTCTGAAGAAAATGGATGCATCTAGAGAATATCATATTGAGTGAGATAATCTACTCACAAAAGAACAGACATAATGTGCAGCCACTGATCATAGGATACTAACCCCAGAAAGCTCTGAACACCCCAGAAACAACTCACAGACTATATAAATTTCAAAAAATCAAAGGCCAAAAGATGAAAAATCATTATGCCTGATCTTCACACACCAAGAAAACTTTGACAATTTCCAGGTTACATCTTGTTTTACAAGTACTTTATGCTCATTGTAACTAGTAAAAGAAATTTCAGTTTTTTTAAATAGTCTTATTTGTAATTTTTTAAACATTATGTTAAAAAACAAAGATAAAAAAATTTAAACACTTTTGCATAAATGTATACAAATACAATTGTGTCAGTGCTTGGCTTTTTTTTTGCTTTTTTATTTTTTAATGTTTGATACTCTGCATTAAGGTCTTACTAGTTACAATGAGAAAAAAGTCCATGTAAAACAGGGTGTAACCTGGAATTAGTCAACATTTTCTTGGTGTGTAAGGATTGAGCATGACTTTTTTTGTTGTTATTGTTGTTTTGTTTTGTTTTGTTCTGTTTTCTTTTTTTTCTTGAACTTCACAAAGTCTGTGAGTTGTTTCTGAGGAAGTCGGAGCCTCTCAGGTTAGCATCCCACTATCAGTGACTGCATATTATTTCTGTTCTTTTGTGATTGGGTTATCTCATTCAAAAGATATTCTCTGGATGCAACCATTTTCTTAAGAATTTGGTTAAGTCATTGTTTCTGATGGCTCAGTAGTACAACATTGTGTAAATATACCACAGTTTTTGTATCCATTCATCTACTGAAGGACATCTGGGTTCTTTCCACCTTCTGGCTATTATAAATAGAGCTGCTATGAACAATGTGGTACATGTACCTGTGTTGTATATTGGAGTGTCCCTGGGGTATATGCTCAGAAGTGGAATAGCTGAATCTTCAGGTAGTAATATGTCTACTTTTCAGAGGAATCACCAGACTGATTTCCAGAGTGATTATATCAGTTTACAACCCCACAAACAGTGGAGAAGTGTTCCTCTTTCTCCACAACCTCACCAGCATCTGCTGTCTTTTAAGTTTTGAAACTTGGCCAATCTGAGTGGTGTGAGGTGGAATCTCAGGGTTGTTTTGATTTGCATTTCCCTGATGGCTAAGGACACCAAGCACTTCCTTAGATGTTTCTCAACCATTCCATATTCCTCAATTGATAACATTTTGTTTACCTCTGTACCCCATTTTAATAGGGTTGTTTGATTCTCTGGTGTCTAACTTCTTGAGTTCTTTGTATACATTGGATATTAGGCCTCTATCTGATGTGGTGTTGGTAAATATCTTTTCGCATTCTGTTGGCTACCGTTTTGTTTTCTTGACAATGCCCTTAGCCTTACAGAAACTTTGCATTCTCATTAAGTCCAATTTGTTAATCTTTTACCTTAGAGCTTGAGCCATTGGTGTTTTGTTCAGAAAATTTTCTCCTGTGCCTATGTGTTCTAAGGTTTTCCCTACTTTCTCATCTAATAGTTTCAGTGTATCTGGTTTAATGTGGAGATCTTTGATCCACTTACACTTGAGCTTTGTACAAGGAGATAAGAAAGGGTCTATTTTCATTCTTTTGCATGCTGAGTGCCAGTTGTACTAACACCATTTGTTGAATAGGCTGTCCTTTTGCCATCTAATGTTTACATCTCCTTTGTCAAAAATCAGGTGACCATATACTTGAGGGCTCATTTCTGGGTCTTCTATTCTATTCCAGTGATCCACGTGCCTATTTCTGTACAGGTACCATGCAGTTTTCAGAATAATTGCCTTGTAATATAGCTTGAGGTTAGGGACAGTGATTCCCACAGATGTTTTCTTTTTGTTGAGGTTGGATTTCTCTATTCTAAGTCTTTTGTCATTCCATATGAAATTGCGCATTGATCTTTCCAACTCGATGAAGAACTCAGTTGAAATTTTGTTGGGGATTACACTGGATTTGTGGATTGCCTTTGGTAGGATGGTCATTTTTAAAATGTTGATCCTTCCAACCCATGAGCATGGGAGATCTTTCCATTTTCTGAGATCTTCCTTGATTTCCTTCTTTAGAGCTTTGAAGTTCTTGTCATACAGGTCCTTCACTTGCATAGTTAGAGTCACACCAAGATATTTCATAGTTTTTGTGAGTATTGTAAAGGGTATGTTTTTGCTAATTTCTTTCTCCACATGTTTGTCCTTTGACGATAGGAAGGCTACTGATTTGTTTGAGTTAATTTTGTATCCAGCCACTTTGCTGAACTTGTTTATCAGCTGTCGGAGTTCTCTGGTGGAATTTGTGGGGTCACTTAAGTACACTATCATATCATCTGCAAAGAGTAATGTTTTTACTTCTTCCTTTCTGATTTGTATCCCCTTGATCTCCCTTTGCTGTGTAATTGCTCCAGCCAGGATTTCCAGTACTATGTTGAATAAGTAGGGGGAGAGTGGGCAGCCTTGTTGAGTCCCTGATTTTAGTGGGATTGCTTCAAGTTTCCCACGATTAAGTTTGATGTTGGATGTTGGTTTGCTTTTATTATGTTTAGGTATGGACCCTGGATTTCTGTTATTTCCAGAACTTTTAACATGGAGGGGTGTTAAATTTTTTCAAATGCTTTCTCAGCATCTATTGAGATGACCGTGTGCTTTTGTTCTTTGAGTTCGTTTATATGGTGGATTACCTTGATGGATTTCCTTATATTGCTCATGCCAGGTCTGGACTCCTAACAAGAAATGGGCTGACATGAAGAGAGAACAAATTATATAAATTGGACTTTACCAAAAGGACATGGCATTTTAAACCCAACTGTTGAACACAGACAGAAAAATTGACTTTCTGTGACATTTGATGGAAAAATTATATATTGATTTCTACAATAGATTCATGAATGTTATGTCTTGATCAAACCTGATTTTGTTATTTATTTGACAGTAAAAGAAGTTAATACTGCCTCATTGCTGAATATATTTCTGGCAGTCTGTGCTTAGAACATGGCCACTTTACAGAGAGCTATTTCTCCTTGGGTCTTCCAGGTTACGACACTGATCTTTCAAATATAGCTGAATGCTGGATGTTTGTGATGTACCTGTGAGTGTTTCACAATGTGATTTTATTGTTTCCTTAAATTATTGTAACAATTATTATACCTATTTTCATGAGTGTGCCCTTAGAGAGAGACTCCAAGGTGGAAATTTGAGGAACTTTCTGCCATAGCAGCTGTCAATGTAAATGATTGCAGGATGTGAAGATCAGAATTTACCTAGTCTCTGTCACAATCTGAACCCCGAATCTTATTCTTTCTTTGCAGATTATATATATATATATATATATATATATATATATATATATATATATATATATATATATATATATATCCCTGCATGACTGAGGTTAAAAAAAATGCGCAGAAAAATCTGAGAACTAAATTTTACATGTGGTAACATTTCCTGTACAGGAACCATGAGCCATCGAGTCAGAGCATAGATGCTCTGAACAAACAAGCATGGTCTAGCTTCCCACTGGAAGTGCCTCCTGTCAGTTACAAAAATCCCTTTTTTCTCTTTAGCACCATACATTTAGGTTTTGTACCCAGGGTCAGATAAGTCATGGAATATAAGCAGCAGTCTGACTGATCAAATCCTTCCTGTAGACAAATTTAATTGTTCTCATTGCTTTTGATTGATGAATTATATGCATTCAAGTAGAGAATGGAATTAGATATAATTTGGAGAGACCTCATATCTAGGCATGGGTCTCTTATCAAAGCCTGTAAACTCGGATATCTTCATCCAAACAAGGCTGCTGATTTATCTTTCTCTCTTCCTACCTGGATTTTCTGACTAAAGCAGAAATATCAAATGTGTATGACAGGGAAATCTATTTTAATTTCTCTCTACATTGCCCAACATAAAAACAAGTCAGGAGAACCCAGGAGCTCTTCATATTACTGGCCCAGCCCCTTATACCTAGATCTATGCAGTTCGACAGAGGTACTCTGTTTTTCTTTCTATTTACTAACTTTGCCTATTACAATGTTTGCCGCATACTAGTTAATTGTGATGTGCCTGTTTATCTTCCCCAATTACGTCTGCGGTATACTATTATTATAGTCTTTCCTAGTACAATAACTTCTAACAGTGTATCCTTAAAGAGTTGTCGGAATAGAAAGTGCAATATTTTGCACATGCCCTGCTCAAACTGTACTTATTTGTCATATAACACTGGAGTGTCTCATTAACATGCACAGTATAAAGTGCTGAAAATGAAGATCATACACTGTGATTACTTACAATAAAAGAGGGTGTGTAGGGCTGAACATTTAATGTGGGACTATAAAGAGGCCAGAACATTTTCTGAGGTGCTTACTACTCACAAAAATATCTTAACCAAAGTAATGGAGTTTCATCAATATCCAGGATGTACCACAAATATATGATCACTAAAGACAGAATGCAAATAACCAGAAAAGCACTATATCCATTATTTCAAGTTCACCATGATAATTACATTTTTTATTTCTTGTTTGTAACACCAAGGTAGATATCATGGACAGTATATATTGAATTTCCTAAAGGGTTATATAACAAAAAAAAAAAAAAACTGCATGGAAAAAATAAAACAGGCGTGCTAGAAAAATCTAGTAATATATTCTTCCTTTAATGGCAAGAGGCTTTAAGCATCACTGTCTAAAGAGTGCTTTGTTACTGAGTATGGCAGAATCTGATGTCAGAATTTTCAGAAGCTCCTTGGTGGATCTTTTGAGGACATTTTTTTGCCACAGCAGTTCTAATAGTGGCTGATCTAAAGATGTGAAAATGCCAGAAATTGCCTAGTCTCTGTCACAAACTGAAGCTTTAATCTTGAATCCTTATTCCAAAAGAAACTTGCCAGCATGACTGAAGCAAGGAATTCACTCCAAAATCTGATACCTGAATTTCATACGTGGAGACAGTTCCTGTATATGAACTGGGAGCCAGGCAATCAGAGCACAGAGGCTCTGAAATAAACAAGTCATACTTAGAGCTTTCCACGAGCTCTGTCTCCTGTCAGTTACAGAAGCACTCTTTCTTTTATTTAGCACCATTCAGTCTGGCTTTGGTTATATCCAGGGCCAGTTAAGCCCTGGAATATAACCAGCAGCCTGACTGATCAGATCCTTCCCGGCAGACAAATTTATTTGCTCTCCTTGCTTCTGATTGATGGAGATTGTGTATTCAAATAGAGAATGAAATCAAATCCAATCAGGAGAGAGATCTCATATGCAGGCACTGACATCAAAGTCTGCTGTAACCTTGGAGATCTCCATCGGTGCTGCTGATTCATACCTCACCCCCTCCTCCCTGGGTTCCGGGAATGAAGCAGGAAAATCGATATTGGATGGCAGAAAAAAATGTTTTTACCTTCTTTCTACAGACTAACAGGAAAACAAGTCAGTGTAACATTGGGGATTTATTTATTTCTGGCTCTATCTGCAGAGATACAAGCAATTTTCCAAATATGCTCTATTTCTTTTTGAACTTCATGACCGTTACATTATTCTGGCAATTTTTGTTTCTAGCTGACTAATTGTTATGTCCCCGAATCTCCCTCCCAAATTACTTCTGTGTGTGCTCTACTAATTATCTTTCCTAGTTTAATAATATTTAATAATGTAACCTTAAACAGGTTTTTGAATACTAATTGCAATATTTGGCTCATACTCTGTTTCACCTGTATTCAATTTGCATGTAAGCTTGGAACATCTCATAAATATGTACAGTATTAAGTAGAATTCAGTGCTGAAGAACAATCTTTATATGCTGTAGATAGCCCCAACAACACATGGTTTGTGAGTTAACTTAAACTGTGTTTATAAAATGGCCACAAACTTTTCTGATGCATATACTGTTTTAAAATATTTGCTATTGTAATGAATAGCTGAATCTGAGTACAATAGTTTCAGAAATATCCAGGATTTAACACAGAGACCTGATCTCAAAAGACAGAACTCAAATAATAGAGAAAACATAGGTCTCTGGGTATCCACATATACAAGGTCTCAATAAAAATTACTGTGACTATTTCTTTTATATACTGTTTATAATACCAAAATGAAGATCTTCATAAAATGAGGTATTGATCTCCTTAAAGAGAACATGACTCCTATGAACAAGTAGTTAGCAATGACATAGAAGAACAAACATCCTAGAGAATCTAGTGAATTTAAAATAAAATGATATAATAAACAGCTATTGAATTATTGGTTGTCTTTAGTCATTAATGGTTTCATGCTGCCAGCATTACTGCCCCCAGAAGCTTGATTTTTGGGTATACACATCAGGGTCTCTTAGTTACTCAGGATGTTTTAGAGACTCCATGGTTGTATAGTAAGGGCAACTGCAGCCATAGCAGTTCTCACAGTGGTGAATGTAAAAATGTGAAAATGTCAGGAATTCTTTAGTCTCTGTCACAAGCTACAGATTTAATCCTATACCTTCTTTGCAGAAGACACTGCCCAGAATGACTGAGCATATGATAACAGATGACACACATGTGGTGACAATCCCTGTACAGGAACCAGGAGTCAAAGAATCTGAGCATGGTGGCTCTGAAAAACAACAACAACAACAACAACAACAACAACAACAACAACAACAACCAAAAAAATACATATGCTTTAATTAAATCTTTTCACTGGCACAGCCTCTTGTCAGTTACAAAAACACTCTTCCTTTTATTCTGCACCTTACAGTGGGACTTTGGTTATACCAGGACAGAATAAGTCCTGGAATATAGTCAGTAGCCTGATTGAACAGGTCTGTACCTATGGACAAATTTATTCTCTCCCCTTGCTTATGATTAACGGAGTTTGTACACATAATAAAGAATGACGTCAGATCCAGTCAATAGAGATCTCATATTTAAGCATGGACATGAAAGCCTGCTGTAAGATTGCAGATCTCCTTCGGTGCTGCTGATTCACACCTCACACCCTCCTTACTCTGTTCCCATGTGGAAGCAGAAAAATCAAAGGTGAATAACAGAAAAAAAAAAAAAAAAAACTGTTTTAACTTTCTCTCTCTATTGACAAAGAAAAAAAAAACAAGTCACTGGAACTCTGGTGCTTTTCATGTTTTTATGGCTCCCTCTGCCTATATCCAAGCAACTTGCCAGAGAGGTTCTGATACCTTCTGACCCCACCTACTATGACTCTTATTGAATTTTTCCTGCCAGCACAGTAATTGTGATGCTCCTTTTTCTCCTTTCCAAATACCTCTGTTGTATGCTCAGATTATTGAATTTCTTAGAAAAACATTGTCTGATAGAGTATCTTCAAAGAGATTATGGAATACTAAATTAAATATTCTGCCCATGCCCTGCAACTTGAATACTCAGTTTGCAATAAAACCTGGGGTTTCCTCATAAACCTAAACAATATTATGTGGAATAAATTCGAAAATTATGTTTATATACTATGGATATTATCAGCAGTTCTTCGTGTGTGTGTGTGTGTGTGTGTGTGTGTGTGTGTTTGTGTGTGTGTGTGTAACATTTAATGTGTAGTTTCAAAAAGAATATGGCATTTTCTGAAATATATGTATATATATATATATATATATATATATATATATATAGAGAGAGAGAGAGAGAGAGAGAGAGAGAGAGAGAAAGAGAGAGAGAGAGAGAGAGATATTTTTACAAGGTGTTTACTACTGTCTGAAGTAGCTTAATCAAAATAATACAGTTTTCTAAATAGGAAATACAACAGAGGCATGATTTCTAAAAACAGCATGCAAAAAACATGCAAAGCATAGTTAACCAAGTATCCACACAGACAATGTTACAATAACAATTATTGTGTCTGTTTGTAGCTTTACAGTAGGCAATATCAAGGTGGAGATCTTCAGGAGAAGATATATTGATTTTTCTAAAAGGCTCATGACTCCCCTGAGCTGAGCACTGATCCGAGAGAACAAACATGCTAGAAAATCTGGTAAATTTAAAGGACAGTAGAAGTATAAACAATGGTTTCATTGTTTAATGTCTTTTCCCATTAATGGTAACATTCTGCCAGCATCACTGTACTAAGAGTTCTTGGTTTTTTGATATAACAGACATGTGTTTGTTAGGTACATCTGGATTTTCCCCACTACAGTGTGTTATTTTGTGGCTATTTGCTGCAGTAGCAACTCTCACAGTGGGTGATCTAAGGATATAAAAATGTCAGAAAATCCCTAGTCTCTGTAAAAAGCTGAAGCTTGAATCATGCGCCTTCTTGCAGAAGACACAGCCCTGCATGAATGAATGTAACAAGGAAGTCACACTTTGAAGCAGATACCTGTATTTCACATATGGTGGCAGATACTGTAGGAAACATGGAACCAGCGAATATGAGCCGGGGGACTCTGAAACAAGCACGTTCATTGCAGCTGTCTGCTGGTTCTGATTCCTGAAAGTTACAGAACCACCGTCCCTTCTTTTTAGTAACAATCAGTCTGGCTTTGGTTATATCCAGGACCAGATGAGTCCTGGAATATAGCCAGCAGCCTGACTGATCAAATCCCTCCCTGCAGACAAATTTATTTGCTCTCCTTTCTTGTGATTGAAGGATTTTCTGCATTCAAATAGAGTATGGAATAAGGTCCAATCAGGAGAGAGATCTCATATCTAGGCATGGGCATTGAAGCCTGCTGTAACCTAGGAGATCTACATCAGTGCTGCTGATTCATTGCTCAACCCCTCCTCCCTGTGTTTTCTAATGGAAGCAGGGAAAAAAAAAAAAAAAGCAAAAGCGGATGGCAGAAAAAAAAAAAACTGTTTTTCCTTCTCTCTACATTAACCAACGGAAAATAAAGTCAGTGGAACCTTGGAGCTGTTCCTGTTTCTGGCTCCTTATGCCTAGATCCAGGTGATTTGTCAGAATTCCTCTGTATCTATGTGAGCCTAGCCTATCTTACTGTGATTATTATCTTGAAAATGTTGATGCCTCCTAACTAATACTGGTGTAGCTGTGTCTCCTTCCCAATTACTTCTGTTGTTTCCTCTGATTGTAGCATTTCTTATTACAATAATTCCTTATATTGTATCCTCATTCAGATGTTTGAATAGTAATTGCAAAAAATCGCCCATGCCATTTTCCACTTTCCTTTCTGCATGAAACCCTGGAGTTGTGTCATAAATCTGTAAAATATTAAGTGTAACACAGTGCTTATAACGATGTTCACATACTGTGGATATTTAACAGAGACTGTTTAAACATATGCAGAAAATTTAACAGAGACTGTTTAACACAAATGAAAGGCTATTTAACACAAATGACAGATGTAAATAATGATAAAAATTGTCAGTCTCTATGTATCTAATAAATCAAAGACACCATAAAGGTTATTGTGAGTATCCAAATTTTTATGGGTGTAAAAATGATGTGGACCAAGAGGAGAGGATAAACTGAATTCACCATAGGGTTCATGATTCCCTTGATCTCTTAGTTAGCAAAGGACTGACATAGAAGAACAAAATACTAGAAAATCTAGGAATTGTCAAAGGACAATATCTGAAAAGGCACAGGTTTTAGTATGAATGTCTTTAGCCATAAATGGTAAGGCTGTCCCAAGAATACTTGGTTTCTGGGTATGCTAGGATCTGTGTCTATCAGTTCCACCTGTATTTTATAGAGACTTTATACTGGTATATTGAGAACACTTGCTGTCATAACAGTTCTCATAACAGTTGATCTAAGGATGTAAAAATGTCAGAAATTCCCTAGTCTCTGTCACAAAATGTAGCTTGAATTTTGCATTGTCCTTGCAGGGAGCACAGCCCAGCATGACTGCGGCAAGGAATGCATTCCAAAATCTGATCCCTGAATTTTATACGTGGTGACAGTGCCTGGACAGGAACTAGAAGCCAAGGAATCAGAGCATGGAGGCTTTGAAATCAACAATCATCATTGCAGATTTCCGCTGGCTCTGTCTCCTGTCAGTTACAGAAGCACTCTTCCTTTTATTTAGCATCATACAGTCAGGCTTTGGTTATACACAGGACCAGTTACATCCTGGAATATAACCAGCAGCCTGAATGATCAGATCCTTCCCAGCAGACAAATTTATTTGCTCTCCTTGCTTCTGATTGATGGAGAGTGTGCATGCAAATATAGAATTATATCAAATCCAATCAGGAGAGAGATCTCATATGCAGGCACTGACATCAAAGCCTGTTGTAACCTTGGAGATCTCCATTGGTGCTGCTGATTCATACCTCACCCCCTCCTCCCTGGGTTTCCGGACTGAATTAGAACATTCAAAACTGAATGATAGCAACAACTCTTTTTACCTTCTTCTGGGTCTACACTGACCAACAGAAAAACAAGTCAGTAGAACCCCAGGACTATTTCTATTTCAGGTTACTTATAACTAGATCCAAATAATTTTCAAGATCTTTTGTTTCATTCTGGCACTTTTGTAATGTTACTCTTTTCTTGAAAGTTTTGCTGCCTGCTGACTAATTGTGATGTGTCTTGTCTGCTTTACAAGTTGATTATGTTTTCTGCTATATTTATATTTTTACCCAGTACATTAATTACTTCTAGGGTATCTTCACATTTATGTTTGATTACTAAGTGTAATATTATACCCAAGAAACTTTGGAGGGTCTTAATAAATCTGCATATTTTAATACTAAATACTGAATATTAAGAGTAAGGCACTGTTGAAAATGGTGATAATATATTTTGTATATTTCCAACAGTACGTGGTCTACGAAACACTTAATGTGCAGTTACAAAGAGGCCATGCCATTTCCTGAATCATATACTGTTGTAAGGTATTTACTATTGTCAGGGATACTTTGTTATCAAAGTGTTAAAATTTCATGGATCTATTTGATATACTATAGATATCTATCTTATTGCCAAAGAAGGAATGAAAATAATGTGTAAAGCCTCAGTGTCTATGTATCTACTAGTGCACAAATATCATTTCCTTTTGCATTATGTAATTCGAAGCTGGAGAATATCAGCACATGATGTATTATTTTTACCAAGGGGTTCATGAATTTCTTGAACAGTTAAATAGCAAAAGATTAGTATAGAAGAGACATACTAGAGGATCTGGTATTTGGCAATGGACAATAACATTATAATCATTATATTCTTGACTGTCTTTTGCCATTAATGGCAACAAGCTACCAGTTTCAATGGATCAAGTGTGCTTTGTTTCTGGCTTTCGTAGGATCTCAGTCTGTTATTTATATCTGGATTTTTTAGAGAACCCAAGGTCTTATGTTAAGGAATCTGCTGCCATAACAATACCCACAGAGCCTGTCCTAATCACAAGGAAATTTCAGATTTTCCCTAGTCTCCACTAAAAACTGATGCTTGAATCTCATCCTGAAGACAAAGCCATGTATGATGGAAATGAGGAAGGCACATCTAATGCCTGATTTTCACACAGAGTGACAGTTCCTTTCCAGGAACCAGGAGTAAATGATTCAAATAAGAACTGTCTTTGTAGATTTTCCCTGGCTCTGTCTCCTGTCAGTGACAGAAACAGTCTTCCTTCTCTTTATCACCAATCAATCAGGCTCTAGTTACACCAGGACCAGATAAGTCCTGGAATATAGCCAGCAGCCTGACTGATTAAAACCCTCTCTTCAGACAGATTTATTTGCTCTCCTTGGTTCTGATTGATTGTGGTTGTATATTCAAATAGAGAATGAAATCAGATAGAATCAGGAGAGATCTCATATCTAGACAGTGACATTGATGTCTGCTGTGACCTTATTGATTTCACTCTTGTCAATCCCCTTCTCCCTTGGTTTCCTGACAGAAGCAGAAAAATTGAGAGTGGATACCACGAACAACTGTATTTACCTTTTTTTTCTTTGTTCTGTCTCACTGACAAGCAGAAAATACTTCAGTGGAGACCTGGAGATTTTCTTATTTCTGGTTCCTTCTACCTAGATCAAAGCAATTTGCCAGAGTTCCTATCATATTGTTTTCCGAGCATCTCTGAATATAAAGCTTATCTTGCATTGTTACAGCCTTCTGACTAATTGTGATCTGACTGTGTCTCTTTGTATAACTACCTCTGTTGTGTGCTCTCATTACCTTATACAATCATATCTAATAATATTAAAGTCCAAGAGATATTTGAACACTAAGTTCTGTTTTCCACACAGGTCCTGCCACATGTACTGAGTTTGCATGAAGAAACTCTGAAATGTCCTCCTGAATCTGAGAAAATATTAAAAGGAATTCATTGTTAAATACAATGCTTATATACTCTGGATGGTCCTAACAGTACATGTTGTATGCCAACAATTAATGTGTGGTTGCAAAGAGTTCATGATATTTTCTGAAACATACACAATTATAATTTGTTTAATGTGTTCTGGAATACTCTAGTAAAAGTTCACAAATATCCTTGATATACCAGAGAGGTCCTTGCTAAAGACAGAATGCAAATAACATGAAAAAGCCAAGTCCCTTGGTATCCACTAATGCATAGACAGAGCAAAAGTTAGCGGTTCTATTTATTTATTATCAATATGGAATACCTCACTGTGGAAAATCAAGAGAAAATGTTTTTATGTCTTCAAAGGGATCAACACCCCTAAACTGTGGGTAAGAGAAGTACTGACATGAAAGAATAAACATGCTAGAGAAATTTGTAATCGCCAAAGGATGAAGAAAGTATAAACTAAAGTTTGACTGCTGATTAGCTTTGTCCATGAATAGCAACAGGCTGCCAGCATCAGTGTCTCAAGAGTGCTTGGTTTCTGGGTTTTGTAGTGTCTCTGTTAGCTACATCTTGAATTTTTAAAGAGCCCATGTTTGAGCACTAAGTACAATCACTGCCATAGCAATTCTCACAATGGGTGACCAAGGGATTTAAAATGCCAGAATATCCATAGTCTGTCACTAGCTGAAGCTTGAAATAGAGAATCTTCTTGGCAGAAGACACAGCTCTGCATGACAGAAAAAAAAATGCATTCACCAGATGTGATGTCTGAATTTCACGTAGGGTGACAGTTCCTATATAGGAATCAAAAAATCAGAAACTATCACTGTGCTTGCAGGTTTCCTCTGACTCTGTCTCCTGTCAGATACAGAAGCATTCTTCCTACTTTCTAGCACCATACAGTCAGGCTTGGGCTATACCAGGAGCAGTGAACTCCTGGAATATAGCCAGCAGCCTGACTGATCAAAGTCCTCCCTACAGAGATATTTATTTGCTCTCCTTGCTTCTGATTGATGGAGATTCTGTATTCAAATGGAGAATGGAATCAGAACCAATCATGAGAAAGATCTCAATAAGAGGCTGATGTAACCTTTGAGATCTCCATTAGAGCTGCTGATTCATCCCCCCCCACCTCCCACGGTTTCCTGTCTGAAGCAAGAAACCAAAAGTAAATGGAAGGAAAAACTGTCTTAACCTTCTTTCTGTCGTCATTGACCAACAGAAAAAACAAGTCAGTGACATGTAAGTCATTTTATGACTCATTCTGCCTAGATCCACGCCATTTTCCTGAGAGCCTCTGTTTTTGTCTGAACCTTTCTGAACGTGAATCTTATTCTACAATTATTTCTTCCTGCCGACGGACAGTGATATGCCTATATCTGCTTCTCCATGTGAATCTTGTGTATGCTTTATTATAGCACTGACTAGTAATAGTGTATCTTCAATTAGATGCTTGGATTCTAATGCAAAATATTCTATTCAGACTTTGTTTACCACATAATCAATTTGTATAAAAATTCAGGAGTATCTTCATAAAACACCACAGTATTATTAAGAATTCAATTTTAGGAAGGGGATAACATTTAAAATGTAAAAACAGAGAATATAATGAAAATGAAAAAAAAAGGGCTGTTGCTGCTTAAAAATCACTAACATAGCTTACTTGGATTTCAGTATGCTTATGGCCAAGAAGAATGGGAAAGGCTTTGTGTCTGACCAAAGGAAAATAACAGTTTAAACAAAGGTTGGATTGTTAAATAGCTGTGACCATTAATAGCAACAGGCTGCCATCATAAGTGTCCCAAAGGTGCTTGTTTTCAGGGTAGTGTCAGAACATCCATAGTGTCTGTCACTGTCACTTGATATCAAGAATCTTCATTGCAGAACACAAAATCTGCAAGACTGAGACAAGAAAGTCACACCCTAAATGTGATGCCTGCATTTTACATGGGGTGACAGAAATCAAAATTAGAAGAATCAGAGCATGGAGCCTCTGAAACAATCACTGCCTTTCACAGTTTTCACTGACTCTGTCTTCTGTCAAATTTCAAAGCACACTTCCTTCTTTTTTGTACAATACTGTCGTCTTTGGCTATACCCAGGACCAGATAAGTCATGGGATATAGCCTACAGCCTGACTGATCAAATACCTCTCTGCAGACAAATTTATTTGTTCTCCTTCCTTATGATTGAGGGAGTTTGTGTATTAAAATAGAGAATAGAATGGGAACCAATCAGGAGGGAGATTTTACATCTAGACTTGAACATCAAAGCCTGCTGTAACCTTGGAGATCTCCATCAGAGTGGCTGATTCATCTCTTCCCCTCCTCCCTGGGTTTGGAGGCAGAAACAGCAAAATCAAAAGGGTAAGGCAGTAAAATCATTCTTCTACCTACTTCTCTGTCTACACTGACAAACAAAACAGAATCAGGCTGGCTGAATCTATTCCCGACACTCTGCACTTGGAACATAGCCACTTAATGTGAGGACTCTATTTCTCTCTGTGCCGTCCCGACCGTGACATTGATCTTTTGTCTTTTGCATTATTTCTTTCTTCCCTCCTTTCTTTTTTCCTTTCTTTAATTACTTTTACACTCAAGATTTCATTCCATCCCCAGTCTACGCTCCTATTGTCCCACATCCCATACCTCCTCCCTGTACCCCCTGTATCCAGGATAAAGTCTCCAGACCAGCAACCAGGCCAGACCTCTAAGCTCCCTGGGGCATCAAATTTCTTGTGGGTTCAGGTTTTGAGTGAACCTAGAACTCTGCTGTGTGTGTTGGGAGCCTCATATTAGCTAGCATATTCTGCATGGTTGGAGATCCAGTTTCTGAGAGATCTCTAGGTCCAGGTTAATGAACACTGCTCATCTTTCTATAGGGTCCATTTTCCTCAGCTTCTTTGAGTAAATTCTACAGGGTTCTATAGGTTGGGAATAAATCTCTGCATCTGACTCTTTCAACTGCTTGTTGGTCCCTTCCAGGGCTGTCATGATAGGCCCCTTTCTGTGAGCACATCATAGTCTCAGTAATGGTGTCAGGACATTGAACTGGATCCCATTTTGGGCCTGTCAGTGGACCTTCGTCAGTCTCTTCTTCATTTCCATCCCTACAATTCTTTCAGACAGTAATGATTATAGGTCACAGTTTTGACTATAGGATAGCAATCAAATTCCTCACTTGATGTCCTGAATTTCTACTGAAGCTGGGCACTACAAGTTCTCTCTTCCCACTACAGGGCATTTTATTTATGGTCCTCCCATTGAGTCCTGAGGGTCTCTCACCTCCCAGGTGTTTGGTATTTTCTGGAGGTCTTCTAATCCTCCTACCTTGAAAAGTTGCCTGTTTCCATTCTTTCTGCTGCTCTTCAGGGATTCAGGCCTTCTTTCCCACCCAATGCCAGATCATGTTCATCAGGCCCCCCCCCCAAATGCCAGATCATGTTCATCACCCCCCCCAATGCCAGGTCATGATCATCACCCCCCCAATGCCAGGTCATGTTCATCACCCCCCAATGCCAGATCATGTTCATTACCCCCGCCAATGCCAGGTCATGTTCATCACCCCCCCATGCCAGATCCTGTTCATCACCCCCCCAATGCCAGATCATGTTCATCACCCCCCCCAATGCCAGATCATGTTCATCAGGCCTCCCACCCAATGTCAGGTCATGTTCACCTCTCCCCCTGCCCAGTGCTGTTTTCCTCACATGTCCCACTCTCCCCCCTCCTGTGCTTTCGGGGTTTCTTTCTTCACCCCAAAAATGGGGCTGAGGCATCCTGGTACTCATTTTTCTTTTTCCTTTTTTTTTTCATTTAAATTGGGTACATTTTATTTACATTTCAAATGTTATCTCCTTTCTTGGGTTCCACTCCATAAATCCCTTATCCCAGCCCCCCTCCCCTGCTTCGATGAGAGTGACCCCCACCCACCCCCCCACTTCCATGCACTGACATTCCCCTATACTAGCACTGAGCCTTGGCAGGACCAAAGGCCTCTATTCTCATTGATGCCCAACAAGGCTATCCTCTGCTAAATATGTAGCTGGAGCCATGGATCCTTCTATGTGTACTTTTTGGAGCGTGGTTTAGTCCCTGGGAGCTGGTTTGTTGATATTGTTGGACTTATGGAGTTTCAAACTCCTTCAGCTTTTTCAATCCTTTCCTTTTTCCTCCACTAGGGACCCCATTCTCAGTTCAATGCCTGGCTATAAGCACCTGCCTCTGTATTTGTCATGAATGCAGCCACATTCTGACTGTGAGGTTCCTGTGTCTATATTGACATAGAACAAAACAAGTCCATGGTACATTTAAGCTGATCTTATTGCTGGCATTTTCTTTTTAGATCCTAACCATATACATGGAGACGTTTTCTGATTGTGATCCTGATCTTACAAATGCTTCTTCCTGCTCCCTGTTCATGATAATCCTATGTCTCTTTCTGCATGTGTATTTATTGAATGCTTACTTTAGAGTTCTTTTTAATATATTTATGTCTCTTAATGGGCTTTAGTGATGATGATTGAAAGACAATTTGGAATATTCTTCTAGGACTTTTTCTGAATATACATAAATTCTCATAATAAATTCAGAGTGTTTGCATAATAATAAAAATACTAAGATTTCTTAAAAAATATACTGTGTGAACATTTTCAACAATCCCTCATTTGTATGCAGGACTGCTCTATTTGCATAAAAGACCAGAATATTTCTTGAAATATAAACAGATGCTAGGTGTTTATTATTAGGGTACCTCAGGCAAATCAGTATAATTACATAAATATCAATGAGGTACTTCTCAGTACTGGTTTTTAAATACAACATGCTATTAAGGAGATAATGATCATTTACTACTCATCAACTATTAAAATGAGAAATAGAAAATTACTGTGTAAACTTTTCTTTTGTGAGTCTATGTCTCACACCTGACAGGGTCAGCTGCTGACATATTAATCCTACACTACTACAAATAAAAATGAGATTATGGATTTTATTGTGTTATACAAAAGCTTTGCCTCCTATGATAAAAATGGAGAATGGTGTCATTATTTTATATTTCTAAATCGGGTTCCAAGTTTTTTTTTTTTTTTTTTTTTTTTCTATGCATCAAACTTATACTCAGATTTATGGAGGGCAATACAAGGGGAGAGTAGTCTGCCCCAAGATAGTTTATGACTTCACATTACTCAGAGGTTTTATGTCTCTGAACTCTGGGTTCTAAGTAACCTTGGAATCACAATCCTGGTAAAATAGTCATGCCTTCTTTAGAAAACATACATTCAATTTTACCCTGGAATAATCATTCTATTGTTACAGAGAAAAGTGCTATAAATATTAGGAAACCTTGTTCTCAAGCAGACACATACTTTGGCCTATGGGACCGGATGCCAGGTGTCCCACACAGTTATTTGACTAGGAAAAGCCAATCTCTCCTACCTCCACCACTAGTTCAGGCCAGTGTGCATAAACTCAGGCTTGGGCATGTGAGATCAGCACTCAAAGAGGCATTTGAACTCCAGCCTGAGTCTCTGAGATCAGTGTTCTGCTGTTGATCTTGGAAAGATTTGGTGGAACACTGCTGCCACTGGGTGCCAGCGTAAGCTGAACTAGGCAGGCAATAGGCTTGAGCACAAGGTGCAAGAAACTTCAGGATAGACAATCTCTTCCTAATCAGAGGTGTTATAAGCTCTTTAGAACAAATTAACTCAGGTGGAAGAATGATTTCTACATGCATCTCACCTTACTTTCATGCCCAGCTCCTGTATAAATACAGTTTTTGAAATGGTTCACAGTCTGACAATCAGTACTACCTATTGGCTTTGTCTGAGGACTTGGGAAAATCTCATCTACATATTTTGGGGTGGTTTTGCTTCTGCCTAGAGCTTATGTGCAGTCATGTCTAAGTTCAGCAGAGAACTTGGGACATTGCCATTCTGGCTGGGGTGCATTTTACATCCTCTTGCAGAGGCAGGACTTGGGGCATGGCCAGCACCTTGAGAGGCCATGCACTGCTTATGGCAGGGTGAAGATTTCTGATTCTCGAGAGTTTGGAAAGCTCCTGCCATATTGTTTACTACTTCCAGGACTTCAACTGGGCTCAATTGAGGATCAGTGTTACTAACATGTCATACCTGCCTCACAATAGCCCTGATGTTCTTAATTTTTTAAAATATTTTCTTCTTTTCTCCCATATAATCAAGAGAAAATCTAAAATGTATTTGCTTTGGCAACACAAGCAGAGTACTTTGTACATAAAAATTAGGAAGGAGAGTGCCTACAATCAAGAGAGCACAGATTTATAGGAAGGATGATGAAAAGTCCATAGCTATTAGCTGTCAGACAGTCTAGCTCAACAGATCCTGATTTCCTGTACTATTTTCCTCAATCAGAGGTATTTTAGTACATTCTATATAGAGATCTAAGTTAAGTAATAAATTCTTCACCAGCACTGTAGAGTTATCATGTGCATGGGTTTCTTTTTACTGAGGTCGCTAAGGACATATCTAGAACAGAAATGGCCCCTGGTACCATTGTGCATTCTGAACAAATTCCCACATCCTTTTGGGTATGCCTACTACCCCTAAAATATTTATGTGGAGATATATAACCTTTCCTGATAACTTATTCAAAGTACTTCCTCCTGATTCTGGACCCAAATCATCTTGAACTCAAAACAAACTTACTAAAGCTTATATTCAGTACATTAAAAACCAACAAGTTTTTAGGCAGCAAAATATACAGAAAAATTAGATTGTTTGCCTTTTTCCAGACTGTATAGATATCATTTTTGTCTATGTGAATGTAATACTTACCCATTTAAAAACATATGGCCTCTAGAAAAAAGTAGAATAGAAGGTGGGATATCTAGGAATTGACAGATATAGATAGACCAATGCTCAGGAGATTAACTCAGAAATATGTGACAGGATGAACACATGGTACCTGGGCACAGGTGACTACCATGAAGAAGAATGTCTATCAGAATAAATGGGTTATATTAAGTTATAATCTAGTCATAGAAGAGCCTAAATATATAGCCAAGAATATTAATTGTAAATATATTTTGAGTCTGAGTCATTATTTTGGAGCATTGGGATAAGAGGAATTACAAGTACTAACTTTCACACCAGATAACCTAGACTTAGTGGTTATATGCAGATATTCAAAGCTTACAGTCCCTCAATCAGAGTGTGTGATAAGAATGAATTGAGTGGTGCTGATTATCTTTATTACCACTGACTATTTTCAGGTATATTTCGGGAAAATGGTTCTCAAACTACTTCATGTTCTGCAATTTTCTAGAATTCCCTGGTGTTTACAAACCATAAACTTATTTTCATTCTACTTCATAAATGTTAATTATTTTGTTACTGTTACAAATTATAAGTACCTCTGATTACAAGTGTTCCTGTAAAGATGCTATATTTGACCCCAAAAGGTGGTGTAGTACAACTCACAGAAAGAGAACATCAATATTAGATCAAACCTCACAACTGTGTAGAGTCCGAATTATACTACTCTCTTTACTGCTGCTAAATATAGAATATTACTAGGGTTCCAACTCAAATCTATGTTGCATGGTACTTCTAATCTATTCACTAAGAAGGAGGACTTGAAAGTTCATGACAACCATGGGCACATCCAAATCTTTCTAAAGAATTGTCTGTCTTGTTTATTAACTAGAGTAATATTATTCTCTAACGTGAAATGAGATTTTCAAGAAACTAACTCCTGGATAGATTTTTTTCTTGGAAATGATAGAAAACTAACTGTAGGAGAATGTAAAATCAAAATCATTGTTTCATTATCAAGTATGAATGGAATCACCTCAAATATAAAATACTGCTAAGTAAAGCATAAATAAGGTATGTTACCAAGGACCCCGGATATCCTAAATGTTATTGTTCTTTCTCTAAATTCATCTGTCTCTAAATCTTTTCTTGATTTTTTTCTATAATTTCTTTTTAGGAATAAGAACCTGCTGCCCTGTCCCAGTGGCATGTTCATGATTCACTTCTGTTTACCTTGTCTATCTAGTTTAGGAGAAAATGCTATGGAGAAATAAAGTATAATTAAAAAAAAAAACTGTGAAGGTGTGAGAGGATCAAAAGGTGATGAAGAGGTAGGTAATACTGACTGTTAGATTTGACATGGCTATTGCACATTGAACTCACAGAAAATAAAACTACATATAATAATCATAAACTCTAATTAACTAAAATCTTTCAGCAAGTAAAGTAAGGTATGTGGAGTTCTTGTTAGATGATGTGGTAACTTTGCAGTGTCTATATACAAGATATAGAGTTGTATTTCTCAAAGCCTATACTGCTGTTGGTGACATAACATTATCTGAGAATATAACATCACCCACGTGTTTATATGTATAGCACTAATTTACTTATATGGATTTAAAAGACAAAAAATAAAACAAACAAAATTGTGAGATTAAGGTCTGAAAGAATAATATATTGATGATTCCTTGATTTATTGGGGGTATGGCTGGATATATGAATTTCTGAAAGACTTGTACCCTTTCATTAGTAAAACCACAGGCTCAATCTACAAATTAAAGGAAAAATAATTTTGGAGAAGGCACAGAGGAGGATCTGATTATAATAAACACATTGTCAGTTCTGTTCCTGTAGAAAACAAAGACTACTACACACAATATATTTTGGCATGTTGCAGTGGACATTATTCTACCACTGATTCTGAAATAACAATGCCAGTTAATTTAACATTTTACCTTTAATGTCATCCTTTTTATTAATTTATTTATTTACATCCCAAAGTTACTCCCACTTCCAACGACTCTACTCAGAGTTTTTCCCCCACCCCTTTTGCTCTGAGAGTGTAGCTCTCCTTTTGCTCTTCCTCTACCCTGGTGCATCAAGTTCCTGAAGGATTAGGCACAACATCTTTCACTGTTTCCACACATGGCCACCTTCTGTTACATGTGTGGCTCAGTTTCAGAGCAGCCCATGTATACTCTTTGCTTGGTATCTCAATTTTTGGGAGATCCTGGGTGATCAGGTTAGTTGTTATTACTGGTCTTCCTCTGGGGTTGCCATCACTGTCAGGATCTTCCATCCTTCCGATAACTCTTCCATAGAGTTCCTTGACCTCCATACAATTTATGGCTTTGTGTATCTGCTTCTGTCTCAGTCACCTGAAAGGTAGAGACTCTCAGAAGACAGCTCTGTATTGTCTGCAAAAAACAACATAACATCAATAATAGATTCAGAGATTTTTGCATGTACATGGATCTGGTATAAAGTTGCATCAGTCACTGATTGGTCATTATTCCAATCTTGAGTCCATCATACCCTCCCATGCCTTTCTGTTAGATAGGACCAACATTGAGTTTAAAATTTTGTAGTTGGGTTTCTGTTCCACCCATCCACTAGTTTTTGTATATGACTACTGAAGGTGAAGGTGACCTCTTCAAACTTCATATCCCCACTACTGAGCATTTTGGGTAAGGTCATCCACATATACATATAGGTGCCTCCCCAAACTCAGGTTTCTTGGATTTTCTAGATAGTACCCCTACCTTCAAAAGCTGAATATTTACATTCCTTCATTTTATTCCTTCTCTGTGCCTCTCTCACAATATCTGCACTTGTCCCCATATTGGCTCTCATACCCAGGTTCTTTCATCATTCTGCCTACCGTGACTATTGTGTTTCCACTTCTAAGTGAGAGTCAAGCATCTTCACTTGAGTCTTCCAATTTGTTTAATGTCTCTGTGACTCTTTAGTGGATAATATGTGTACTGTATTTTTGGCTAATATCCACTTATCAGTGAGAATGTATCGTGCATGTCATATTGAGTTTGTAAAATATGATAAATAAATATGATAAATAAATCATATTTAGTATTTTCCAAAAAGCTCATGTTCAAGTGGATAAAGGACTTCAATATGAAAACAGATATGCAGAGACACCTAGCTTGCCCACAGATTGCTGAGCACCCAGAGAAGCCTCAGAAGTTTCTTTCCCTCCTGGGACCCCGGGTAAGTCAGCAGTTTCTCTTCACTAATTATTGTTAAAGAGATTGCCTGGAATTCCTGGGGAGCAGGTCGAATGGGGCTGCCTGGGAAGAGCAGTTCTGGCCCAGAACAAGAGCAGGCCTACCACCACTGGGACTCAACAGCCTGGCTGAAGGCTGCTGAGCACCTAGAGAAGCCTCAAGAGTGCTCTCCTTCCTGAGCCCACAGTTGATTTCACAATTTTTCTCCACAGCCTATCTGGGGAGAGACCGCCAGGATCTCTTGGTGTGCAGGTATATTTGAGCTGCTTGAGAACGAACAGTTTGAGCACCCCTCTGTGCCCAGAGCCAGAGCCAGCCTATCACCATCATAACTTACAGCCTACCCACAGAAAGCCAAACACTAAGGGCCAATCTCCCACCTGAGGCCATGGATCCACAGACATACAGGAGAGATATGCTCCAGACACAAGAACCAAGATCATCTAGCATTAGAGATAATATGGCAAGAGGCAAGCATGGGAAATTAGGTAAAAGAAACCAAGACAACCTGACAACATCAGAACCCAGTTCTCCACCACAGCAAGTAGTAGCTATCCCAACTCACCAGAAAAACAAGATTTAGACATGAAATAATACCTCATGTTGATGATGAAAGGCCTCAAAAAGTTTTAAAAATACAGGAGGACACATGTAAACAAATAGAAGCCCTTAAAGAGGAAAACCAAAAATCACTTAAAGAGCTACAGGAAAAGACAACCAAACAGGTGAAGGAATTTAAAGTAGAAATAGAAACAATAAAGAAATCGAAAAATGATACAATGCTGGAGACAAAAAACATCAGAAGTCATAGATGCAACCATAATCAACTGAATACAAGAAAAAAGGAGAGAGTTTCAGGGGCAGAAGATACCATAAAAGACAAAAAAAAAAAAAAAAAAAAAAAAAAAAAAAAAAAAAAAAAACCTCAACTGAGGAATACCTAATGGCTGAGAAGCACATATATAAGAAATAAACACCCCAGTCATCAGAGAAAAGCAAATCAAAACAACCCAGAGACTCTACCCCACACCAGTAAGAGTAGCTAAGATAAAAACTCAGGTGAGAGCAGATGCTGGTGAGAATGTGGAGAAAGGAAAACTCTGTCATTGTTGGTAATTGGGTAATTCTTTGCATTGATATCTTTTTCACTAAAATATGTAAACTGTAAGCAATCAAATACATAGTAATTTAAAAACTTATCTCACATATCTAGATGCCATTGATAGTGTGATGTACAGATGTTTGTGTTACATTACATGGAAAACAGAAACAAAAGTCCATAGCCTATCATAAACACATTCAGAAGAAAACAATACAGACACCATGAAAAAACACAATGATCTATATCATTTAAAATAAAAAAATAGAGTGGTTGGGTTTATTAGACTGAGTACACATTATTAGTTGTACTTAAAGCAGTAATGCATGGCAATTAACACATACTGTTAAACATCAGGGAGTTAAATGAAATAATTTATTGCTGGTTTTTTTCCTCTGGTGAATCAGGCAGAAAACCATCTGGCTAAGCTGGTAAACTCTTTGTGGGCCAAAGAGAAACAAATAGTGAAAGAATTAAGATTCTTTATACAAGCAAGTATGCACAGAAAATACAAACACACACACACACACACACACACACACACACACACAAACCTGACAGGACATGGACATTTGTCACAATCAAACCCACAAGTTAGGACTTATGAGTGGGTGGAGCAAAGCTCCCCAACTCCACCATTCAATCAATTTTATTTTCTCTGGTCTTTTTATGCCTCCTTAAACAAAAAATTCTTTAGAAATTACCTTACAAATGAAATGTTAAATAGAATGAAAAATACAGAATGATATTGATCTTAAGTCCAAAGCAATGTTTCATAATATACTCATTATAAATTCAAAGCAACAGTATTTAAATGGTATGTCTGCATAACAGTGCAAAACTGCAGTGTATTTTTAGAACTATATTTTTTCCTTTGAAAGATATATTGTCCCAAATCTAATTCTCTTTTTACTATAATTATAAACACTCATTATCTTTCCTATCATTCAGCCTTTCTTTACCCTTATGAAGAATTGTCACATTCTATTCTTGATTCTAATTTTATTACTTTTTTTCTAGCAACTAAAATCATCTCTAAAATATTTCTTTCTAAAATTATTTTAATCCAATCAAGAATTTTATAAAGTCATTATCTATTTGTCTATATAATATTACTACAAAATAGTACTACCTTCACAGTACTGCAGAAGAATAGTCCAAAATGTGAGTCAATATCTAGTAAGTGTTGTATAACAAAGGCGATGTCATAGATTTTAGTCTATGGTAGAACATCTTAGAAATAAATACCTTCTAGTTTTTAGCTTCTCCTAGGTGGCGTTTGTCAACTTTCTGGAAACAAAAGTCTGGTTTCTTGTAACCCTGTCACTTCTGGACAAATATATGAATGTACTCTGTTTAATCATTCCACTACAAAGGTTTTGTACATGACATCAGAATCTCCAATTGTACTCATGAAGTTACCTACTATTGAATTACAACACCTGCCAAACTCTATTAAGGTAACTTTAGATAAATTATTTTTAGTTTATCACTAAACATCATGATAATTTCAGATAGCTGAAACTGTAAAATTTGAATGTTTCCTTTTGTCTAGGCAGTTTAGTTTAAGCAGATACACTTAGATATTCAGAGCTCGTGGGCACAGGATCTGATTGTAAGATAAAGACATGCAGAAGAGGATAATGACTCTCAATATTGGCAATTCTCCATTGTATCCATGTATTCTGAGTTTCTTCTTAAATTTCTTCTTTATTTTACCCTTTCTTAAACAGTTATCTTTTCCTTTCCTTTTTTAAATTCTTTAATCCTTTTTTACAGTCCAGTCTTTATCCTATTTCTCTGACTGTTCCACATCCCATACCTACTGCTCCTGTCTCCAAGAGGATGCCATCAGTCTCTACTTCTACCACACAAGACTTACAAGAAAAAAAGGAAGTCCAGAATGTGGATGCCTTAGTCCTTCTTAGAAGGGAGATAAATTCACTCACAGGAAGAAATACAGGTAGAAATAGAGGGGCAGAAATTGAAGAAAAAACCACATGGAGACTCTCACCTGAGGGTCTACCCCATATACAGCAACAAAACTCAAGCACTATTCCTGATGCCAAGAAGTGCTTACTGGCAGGAACCAGATATGGATGTCCCAGCAAAGGCTGTACCAGAGTCATACAGATAAAGTTGAAGATGCTTGCAGATAACCATTGAACTAAACACAGAGGCCACAATGAAGGAACTAGAGAAAGGACTGAAAGAGATGAAAGGGTTTTAAAATGCATGGGAAGAGGAACATTATAAACCAACCAAACCTTCCAGATCTTCCAGGAACTAAAACACCAAACAATAAGCACACATAGATAGACCCATGGATCCAGTTGCATATGTAGCAAAGGATATTATTGTATGGCGTTGATGGGAGAAAAGGCCTTTGGTCCAGTGAAGTCACATTTTTCCCATGTAAAGAAAAGCCAAAGCACTGAAGTGGAGAAGGTAGTTTGGAAAGTGAGCACCTTCATGGAAGCAAGGAAAGAGGAGTGGGGTGGTAGTGGGGGTAAAGGGAATAACATTTGAATTGTAAATACAAAGCATTCCCAATTAAATTATTTTAAGAAATGAATCCAGATATGCTGAAACTAACATTACAGAAAGTGAGAAGTATTCATTTACACATTGACATAGAATAAATTTTCTTGAATAGAATACCAGAGGCTCAGGTTCTAACATTAATAGTTGATAAGTATGACCCCATAAAACTGAAAGCTTCTGTAAGGCAATGAAGAGTCTAAATAAGACAAAATGGCATTGTAAAAAAAAATAATGAACAACGATCTTCACCAACCCAACATCTGTCAGAGGGCTAATATCCAAAATGCATAATGAATCAAAAGGTTAGATGCCAAAAGCCAAATATTCTAATTTAAAGTACATTAATATATTATAGGAGTAAACAGAAAATTTTCAAATGAGGACTCTCAAATGGCCAACAAGCACAATAGCTCAAAAAGTTGGAAAACTAAAAGGTAGATGCTTCAGTCTTTCTCAGAAAGGGAAAGAAAATATTTACAGGAAGAAATACAGAAACAAATTGTGGAGCAGAGACTGAAAGAAAGGTCATTCTGAGATTGCTCCACCTGGTTATCCATCCCAACTCACACAGTACTGTGGCTGCCAGAAGCACATGTTGACAGAAACCTGATATGGCTGTCTCCTGGGAGGCTCTGTAAGAGCCTGAAAAAATACAGAGTTCGATGTTCACACAGGGAATGTGGGAAGTGGTGGGTGTATGATTGGGGGAACACACTGATGGTGGCAAGGGGAATGTTCTAATGGGATTCCAGAGAGACAACCAGAAAAGAAGATAACATCTAAAATGTAAGCAAAGAAAATATCCAATTAAAAAAGAAAAAGAAAGAAAGAAAGTGAAAGAGAGAGTGAGGGAGGGAAAATGGAGGGAGAAGGAGGAAGAAAAGAAGAAAGAAAGGACAAAAGAAAAAAGGAAAAAAAGGAGAAATATGAACATCCTTAGTCATCGGGAAATGCAAATAAAACCACTCTGAGATTCTATCTTACACCAATCAGAATGGTCAAGGCCAAAACCTCAAGTGATAGCACATTCTGAACATGTGGAACATGTTTCCATTGCTGATGGGATTGCAATATGATACAATCACTCTGAAATCAATTGGCTGGTTCCTCAGTGTATTAGAAGTAGTTCTACCTAAAGATCCAGCTTTTCTGATTCTCAGCATATACCCAAAAGTTATTCCACAATACCACAAGAACATATGCTTCACTCAGATCACAGCAACCTTATTCATAATCTTCAGAAAATAGATCCAAATCAGACATCTCTCAATTGAAGAATGGATACAGAAAATATGACTCATTTACACTATTATGCTGTTAAAAATGAGGACATCATTACATTTCCAGGCAAATAGATGGAAGTAGAAAATGAGTGAGTAAGTCCAGACCCAAATGGGCATGCATGGTATGTACTCACAGATAAGGGATTATTGTGCTGTAAATCAAATAGCCTGTGTGCTTATTTATAAAGTATGGTTGGTGGATTAGCTACTGTGGAATCTTCCATGAAAAGCTGCAACAGAAATTCTTTTCAAAGAGAAATGAACATATTTTTCATAGTCATATGGATGAAGCCTCCCTCCATTAAATTACTGTGACATATATATGCTACATCTTTAGAGGACATGTTAGCATGGGTACAATTATTTGCAAGAGCAGAGAGGGGGTAGCTGGATAAACAGGGAAGGACCTCTCGATTCTGCTTGTTTTTCTCTGTGTACCTGAGGAAACTTAACAAGCAAAGCTAGATGATCTTTAACCAGCTGTCACAGTTAAACTCTCCAAGATGTCAATTTATGGCTGAAACCATAGTCTGTGTAAGACAGCCTTTTTCAGAAATCACAGGGAAACATTAATAATTTTCATCTACATTTTACAGGAAGGGGATACTTCCAGCCAACTATTGCATTGAAGCTCACTGGTTCTTTCGAATATTGTCAGTAAATTTGTTTACTTATATTTGGTTTGCATTTATGCCACTAGAATTTTACTCATTGCTATCAATTTACAAATTAAATCATTTATTATAATCTACTTTTTATATTATATTTTACTACACAGCCATGATCCAAGTTTTTAAAGTTTTTTCAAGTATCAGTGACCCAGATATCAGTCACAGAGTTGGTGTAATGTCAACAAAACAAGATCTATAACCATAATAGAGAAGGGGTTATATTTGAGGGAGAAATTTGAGATGTTCCTTAGGATCATCAGGATAGAACAATTGTTGTGATATATAGACATTTCCAAAGACAGTATTTACCATTAAGATAAGAGTGATCCCTCCTATTTACAATGCCACTTTAACACAGACAGGAAAATTTCTGTTAATCAATGGTTTCTGAGTTGTAAAAATAATGTGAGAAACATGATAGAAGGGAAACTAGATATGACACATCACAAAAACACAATGGCAAGCAAACATTTTGAGAGGAGAATCACCCCAGTTGCTCAGAACAGAGCAATCTGATTTCTGAGCCACAGTACTTAAATTCTATTCATTATGCATATTGTGTAATGTGGAGCAATTAACTTACACCTAATACAATACTCTGTTGTTTGTAGGAAATGCTCTGAAAATTCTTCTTTTAATTCAATTTCTAGTAACATTAAATAAGACACAATTTCATCTTGTCTTTGTAAAAGCTACAATTTTAAAAGGTCTTTTCAATTAATTCTTTGTATTGATACATTTTCCCACTAAAATATGTAAACTATAAGCAATCAAATAAGGAATAATTTAAGAAATTGTCTCATGTAACTAGATCCCGTTGATAGTGTAATGTACAGATGTATGTGTTACATTACATGGACAACAAAAACAAAAGTGTATAGCCTAGCACACACATGTTCAGAAGAAAACAATGCAGGAAGCATGGAGAAACAATGATCTATATCATTTAGATTTTAAAAAATGTAGAGCAGTTAGGTTTGTTAGACAGAGTACACATTATTAGTTGGGCTGCTTAGTAAGCACTAATGCATGCCAATTAACACATATTTTTGTAGCATCAGGGAGTTAAATGAAAGATTATATTGCTGGTATTTCTTTCTCTGGTGAATCAGTGAGAAACCCCTCTGGCTAAGCTAGTTAACATTTTGGGAGCAAAAGAGAAAGAAAAGTGAAAGAATTAAGATGCTTTATACAAGCAAGTATATACAGAAAAAATACACACAGGCATACACACACACACACACACACACACACACACACACACACACACACACAAACATGACAGGGCATGGACATTTGTCACAATCAAACCCACATGTTAGGATTATGAGTAGGTGGAACAAAGCTTCCCAACTCCACCATTCAGTCAACAACTTTATTTCCTCTGATACTTTTATACCTCCTTATACAAAAAATTCTTAGAAATTACCTTAAAAATAAAATGTTAAATAGAATGGGAGTTACAGAATGATATTGATCGTAAGTCCAATGTAATTTTTCATTAGATTATACTCATTATAAATTAAAACAACTGTCTTTAGATGGCCTTTCTTCATAATAGTGCAGAACTGTAGCAGCATCCTTGGAACTACATTTTTTCCCTTGGAAAATAAATTGTCCCAAGTCTGTTTCACTTCTGGACAAATATATGAATGTGCTCTGTTTCATCATTCCACCACAAAGTTTTCATACATGACATCAGAACCTCCCTATGTAACTCATGAAGTTACCTATTAATGAATTAAATAAAGGGCCTGCCAAACTATAGTAAAGTAAGCATTTACTTAGTTTTAGTTTATCAGAAAACATCACGATAATTTCAGATGGGATAAACAGAAAATTTGAATGTTTCCCTTTACTCTAGGCAGCTTGGTTTAAGTGGATACACTTAGATATTCAGAGCTCATGGGCAAAAGATCTGATTGTGAGATAAAGGCATACAGAATAGGATAATGACTGTCAATATTGTCAATTCTCAATTGTATCCATGGGGAATCTGCTATATTTCAAGCAAAACATGAATGAAATTGATTCCCAAGAATCTACTCACCAGCACATTCTTACTCTCCAGAATTATTGAGAAGAAAATTTCAAATAGCCATAAAATATTAAATTTCACAAATAAATAATCTCAGAATGTCCATGATCACATTACCACTACTTGAGTTGGAAGTGCCACATGGACCAATATCTATTATCCATGTTGTCAGTTATCTTACTCTTAAGCACATCAAAGGAGTGTAAGAGAGACATAACAGCATGACAATCTATTCATATTATAACCAGTCATATATATTAATGTGAGTAGAGATCAATTAAATCCTAGTCGAAAGAATTCAATCAAGAAAACATTGTGAATGCTGGATCTACTGATAATTACTGAAGATATTTTGTGGAAAGGACAGAAGCCTGAGACTCAGCAAGCACCAGATTAATGAGTTTTTTAGTCAGTGATTGAAGTGCCTTTATTCTATGTTCTTCTGGTGGAGCTTTGGATCATATATTTCATAAGCCTCCCTGAAGCTCTTATTCTATTTTCATTACATAAAATTTATTATAAGATGTTTGCAACTAAGTATAATAATAAAATTATACTGATTTACAGTTTATACATTGCAACAACGTCCTATGTTAATAATATATTCTGAGTTTCTTCTTAAATTTCTTCTTCATTTTCCTCTTTCTCAAACAGTTATCCTTTCTTTTTTTAATTCTTTCATCTTCTTTTTACAGTTTAGTATTTTTCCCATAGCAGGTCCGCACTCTGTTCCACATCCCATATCTATTTCCCCTGTTTCCAGGAGGATGTCATCATCCTCTACCTCCACCCCTACAGCATGTTCCCACTCCCTGGGCCCTCAAATCTCTTAAGGGTGAAGTGCATCTTCTCTAAATCAACCCAGACACAAGAGTTTTCTGATGTTTATGCGTTAGGAACCTCATATCATCTGCTGTTTGTTGCCTGGTTGGTGGCTCAGTGTCACTGCAATTTTAGCAGTCCAAAGTAGTTGAAACTGCTGGTCTTCATATAGGGTTGGCCTCCTCCTCAATATCTTCCAGCTTGTCCCTAATTCAACCACAGGAGTCATCAGCTTCTGTTCATTTGTTGGTTGAAAATATCTGCATTGACTCTTTTAGCTGCTTCTTGGTCCTTTTGAAGGCAGCCATGATATGCTCATGTTTGTAAGCCTGGCATTAGCAATAGAATCAGGCCTTGAAGCTGGAGCACAATTTTTGCCTGTCACTAATTATTTTTGTTGTTGTTATTGTTGTTGTTGTTCATAGTTAGATATTTGACCCTGGTTCTTCTTTTCATTTCTCCTAGAAATATCTTTCATGTATAAAAATATCCTATGCTATCAAGGGTATTTTTGCTTAATTTATCTACTTATATTTTGCTAGTATCCTTTAAAAATTATATATACTAGCAAAAGCAGAAAGACATCAGGTAGGAACAAGAGCAGGGAGAAAGTTTAAGAGCTATGAAATTTGGAATAAAAATATCAAATATTGCTTGTGGACTCAGAATGGCTATTACAACGTGGTCTCACAAAAACATATATAAATATTTCAGAAAAGAACTGACTTAAACTTAAGAAACCAGAGGATCATATATAAAGATCTTGCTAAATGCTGAATGAATATTTGTATAAATGCAGGAGAGGGAGAAGCACATTTGTGGGAGTCTGAATTTCTTTTTATAAGATGGCAATGTACCAGTGAATTATTTCATACCAACATGCATACAAGCAGTACATATTTTGTGTAGATGCTTTAAATAAAATCAATCAATTATTCTAAGTTTGAATTTCTTGGTAGTACTTCAGATGGTGTTTCCAAAATTTGAGTTGATTGACTGAAGATAAACAATTGTGGAAGTCTGATAAATTAAGTATTAAGTATTAAGAGGAAAAATCACAGCACTGAGTGTCTTTCCAACTTAAAATCACACCTAAAAGCTCTAGAAAAGAAAGATGCAAACAAGCCCAAGCAGAGTAGATGGCAGAAAATATTCAAATTCCGGGCTCAAATCAGAGGGTTGAAATCACAGAGAATGATACAAAGAATTAACAAAAGCAAAGAGCTGGTTCTATCAATAACATAGATAAACCCTTTGCCAAACTAACTAAATGTTACAGAAGCAGTATACAAATTAACAAATCAAAAATTAAAACGAGGCATAACCATAAAAATTAAAGAAATTTTAAAAAATCATTAAAACCTATTACAACATCCTATACTTTGAAAAACTGGAAAATACAGATAAAATGGAAGATTTTCTAGACAGTTCTTTTTTTGTTTTTTGTTTTTTTTAAACGACTATTTTACAAAACAAAGATAAATGTACAGATTTTAAGCATTTTTTGCTTAAAATTATACATTTTTGTCAGTACTGTTTTTTCAGACATTGAAATAATTTTTACATAAAACCATGTGAATATATTTTTTTAGTCAGTACTTGATTTTTTTCAAGGGCTTGACAATATGCGTTGAAAACCTAATAGTTCCAATAAGCGTAAAGTACATGCAAAACAAAACACAACATGGAAATAGTCAAAGTCTTCTTGTTTTGTAAATATATGTATATTTTTTGTTTTCTTTATTACTTGGACTTCATACAGTCTGTGAGTTGTTTCTGGGGGAGTGCAAGCCTCTGGGGTTAGCATCCCACTATCAGTGACTGCATATTATGTCTGTTCTTTTGTGACTGGGTTATCTCACTCAGGATGATATTCTCTAGATGCAGCCATTTTCTTAAGAATTTGGTTAAGTCATTGTTTCTGGTGGCTGAGTAGTATTCCATTGTGTATATGTAACACAATTTTTGTATCCATTCATCTTCTGAAGGACATCTGGGTTCCTTCCAGCTTCTGGCTATTATAAATAGAGCCGCTATGAACATTGTGGTGCATATATCTTTGTTGTGTATTAAAGTGTATTTGGGGTAAATGTCCTAGACAGTTCTAACAAACAAAAGTTAAATCAAGATCAATTAGCTACCTAAACACTCCCATATCCATATCTAAGGGGATATTTTTAATTCCCTAAGAAAATAGAAATACTGTTTATCCTGTCCTCAACCAAAACTACCTAGTGTCAGATGACATTAGTAAGAAATTCTGTGAGATCATCAAAGAAGCAGTGCTAATATTAATTTTCCTCAAAATTTCACAACGCAGAAATGGAAGGAACACTACTCATTTCATTCTACAAAGCCCCACAGTTACTCTAATTTCTAAACTACACAAAGTCACAACAAAAAAAGAGAACTTCATACCAATTTGATTTTTGAATATTGATGCAAAATATCCAAGAGTATTCTCATAATCTGAATCCAAGGACACATATGAGCCCTTGTTCATCATAATTAGTATCCCGCACATGCAGAGTTATGTATATAATCAACGATGTAATTAACTCTATAAACAAACTGAAAGAAAATAGTGACATCAGCATTTCATTAGATGGCAAGATAACCTATGACACAGTACAACACCCTTCTTGTTAAAAGTTTTGGAGACATCAGGGATTTATAACTCATGCTAAAATGTAATAACAATAGCAACATATACCAAACAAACAGGCAATAACAAATTAATTGGAGAAAAGATAGAAGCAATGAGACTAAAATCAGGGAAAAAACAAGGCTAACTACTTTCTCCCTGTCTATACAATATAAGACTCAAAAGCTATAAATAGAGAAATTAGAGAACACAAGATCAAGGGGATCAAAATAGAAAAGGAAGATTTCCTAGAACTGCTACATGTAGATGATCTGATTATATACATATGTGATCACAAAATTCTAGTAGAAAGCTCTTACAGCTCATCAACAACTTTGTCAATGTGGCAGAATATAAAATTGACATAAGAAAATCAGGACTTTTCTTTCTACAAATGATAGGCAGGCAGAAAATTTAATGAGAAAAAAAGCCTTTACAACAGCCACAAATAGCATAACATATCTTGTTGTGACTCTTACTAAGCTTGTGAAAGATCTGTATGACAAGAACTTCAAATCCCTGAAAAAATAAATCAAAGTAGACCTCTGAAAATGAAAAAAAAAAAAAAAACTGAAATTCTTATACAATGGTAAGATTAACACAGAGAAAATAAATATCTTACCAAAAGTGATCTACCCATTCATTGCAATCCCCAATGAAATCCAACACAATTCTTTGTAGCTATGGAAAAAATTATCAGTATTATATGTAAAACCATAATACCCAGGATAGAAAAAATGTTCTCAACTGTGGGGCAGTGGACAATAAGAAAAAACCTGGTATAGTTGAAGTAAGGTTTGAAGCCCTAGGAACCCTGAGGTTTCCTGCTTCACCTGTTTCTATCACCAGTCCCTAGTCATGTAGACACTGCCTCCCATAGAGAGGTTTGCGGTCATCAGTCACTTAAGGACAGTACCTCTAAATATTCAAGCCAGTAGGAAGCACCTTTTGTCAGATCCATCTCATTCCTAAACTGTATATAATATCCTATACAGAAGTAATGAATGTGTGAGAATTACCCCATCATCTGAGAGCATCTGTTACAAGAGCTGTTATACTGCCTGTGAAGACAAAGCTCTCCTGAAACTTTCATCAACAGAAGCTCTCAAGCAATCTGCTCACTAACCAGCCTCTTCCCACTCAGCTCAACTAAGATTGGCTTGGATCAATGCAGCCAGTGTAGCTTCTTAAAGCATCAGCAGCTGCCAGTGCAGCAATGACAGCAAAAGTAGGGATGGGGAGAAATGTCCCCCTCCCAGATCATGCCCTTTCCTACTTCCAGGCCAGGCCAGATGTTTCCAATGATACCCTACAGTACACAGACTGACACTCAATACTAAAATATCTTCTATGGGAAATCAGCATCCCTGACATCAAGCTGTACTACAATGCTATAGGGAAGAAAAAAAAACAAACAAATAAAACAAAAAACTACATTTTGTTGGTAAAGAGACTGACAGTTCAATCAATGTAAAAAATAGAAGAACCAGAAGTCAACCATCAAACCAATGTGTGGGGCAATGGGTGGTGAAAAATAGCCCTATTCTCCATCAAGATAAGTTGAAGGCCCGGGGATCCTAATGGACTGCATGCAGCTTCCTAGTCACCCTGGAGACCAGGCCCAGTTCACATACCTAGAGCCCCCAGAGCCGCCTGTAAAGATATTTGAGTCTTATAGTTCATGGCTCAAGTCCCTTATCCAGGTGAAAAGATGGTGTGGGCTCAAGACAATAGTCATATCCCAAATCCCTCTCCCACAGGTGAGGATGTAACCACATATCATGCAGGCACAAGATAGAAGCAGGACTATACCCCAAATATGTAGATGATGTATCCCCAATCTCTCAGGCCAAACCAATAGGAAGTACCCATTGCCAGACTCTGAACTATCTGAAAAGCATACATAATAAGTCAATCCAGAAATATTAAAGGTGCACAGGAAATATTCCATTTTCTGAGAGATTCTGTTATAAGAGCTGCTTGGGAAGAGTTCTGCTCTACAAAAAAAAAAAAAACAAAAACAAAAAAAAATTCTGTCACAAGAAGCTCCCTTACACCACTGCTGAAGTCTTCCACTGGTTCAGCCTGGCCAACATCCTTCCATAGTGGTGGAAATAGAGGTAGGCCAGTGCTAACAGTGGAGAAGGCAGAACAAATTTGTTCCCTCCTTGCTGGAGCATTCTCCTCTTTGCTTGAATCTTTAAACCTAGCCAGACTAAAAATCTCTGTGTAAAGCCTTTGGAAAACATCTCCACACCTATGGACATTAGATTATTACCAAAGAAGCAAAAATTTTATCATGTAAAGCAAAAAAGAATCTTTAATAAATGGTGCTGTTTAAACTAGTGGTCTGTATGTAGAAGAATAAAAACAGATCTATATTTATCACCTTACACAAAACGAAAGTACAAGAGGCTGAAGGACTTCAATTTAAAATTGGACATGGGAAAATTTTATGAAAACAACAAAAAATACCAATGGCTCGGTATCTAAGATGAACAATTGCTAAATAGAATATCATGAAATGAAAATCTTCTGCAAGCCAAAAGGTATCATCAATAGGATATGTAAGCAGATTAGAAAAAATCTTACATAAACCTACATAAAATAGAGGGTTAGTATCCAAATATATATAAAAAAGTCAAGTAGTTAAAATCCAAAGCAAACCAACAAGAACAATTAAAAATTTGGCTACACAGTTAAACAGAAAATTTAGAAGAGAGGAATATCAAATGCCTGAGAAGCATTTAAATAAACGACCAAAGTTATAGAAATGTAAATTAAAATGACCTTTATATTCCACTTCTCCTCAATCAGAATGGGTAATTAAAAAAAAAAAAAAGAAGAAAGAAAGAAAACCTGACAGCGCATCGGTGCATTTTGGCTAGAATTTGGAGAAAGAGGAACACTCCTCCAGTGTTGGTGGAATTGCAAACTTGTACAATAATTCTTGAAATCAGTTTGGTGTTACCTAAGAAAATAAGAAATAGTTCTACCTAAAAACACAGCTATACTACTCTCGTGAGCACATACCCGAAAGATGTTCCATCATACCATAAAAACACATGCTACACTATGCTCATCACAGCCTCATTTGTAATACCCAGAAGCTGGAAACAGCCAAGATGTTCCTCAACTGCAGAATGGGTAAAGAAAATATAGTTTATTTCTATAATGGAATTCTATTCAGTTATTATAAGCAAGGACATTATGAATTTTGCAGGAAAATGGATGGAACTAGAAAATATCATCCTAAGTGTGGAAGTCACTAAAACCCTAAATGGTATTTACTCAGTGGTAAGTGGACATGACCCAAATGGTACAGAAGACATAGGAAATAATCCCACAGACCATAACAAGTATAGAAAACAGAAAGGTCAAAGTGATCAAGTCTAATCCCACTTAGAAGAGAGCAGGGAAAAAAATCACTGTGTGGAGATCATTTTTGGCACCTCTGAACAGTTTGTAGTGGGTAATATTAATTTACCAGGGCATCTTGAAGCTAGCCAAGGCAGAAACCTGGCTTCTGTGCTATACCCTGTAAGGGCTAGAATTAAGCACATTTGCATCTGTAGCTCAAGGCAGAACCCTTATGATAAAGTTATCTGGAAGTACATTTGTATTTAAAGTTCAGGGCAGAAACCTTAAGAATGTAACCTAGAAAAAAGTACATTTGCATCTGTAGTTCTAGGCAGAACCCTTAGGAATACAGCTCAAGGCAGAGCAGATTTCTTGATGTAGGCACAGCAGTATCCATTTTTGTCTCTGACCTTTACACCTGACCTCCAGAAAGATGTTTATAGGATCTTTGATTGTTAATTTACTTGTTCCTGGACTAAAAACTGATGTTACCTTTTTGAATGTAATTAACGTGACTTAAAAAGAGGACGAGATAAAAGAGGTTTTGCTTCTGCCATGAGGCTTCAGCCTCAAGTTGGTTCAAAGTCATGTTGCAACTTTAACTAACCATGTCTTTCTTCTTTCAATCCTCTCTCCGGCCCTGGGGAACCTGTTGTTTGCCTGAGCTGGTCTCCAACAATAGTGCCATCAATGTGGACCCAGTACACTGTATTCAGTGAAGGACATTGGGGAGGAGCACTTGCAGAAGTAACTTTGGGCTAGTGGTGAAAAGACCTTGTAAAAAGGTACAAGGTAATAAATGGTAGAGATAATGGTAAAACATGTGTTGTGTTTGTGTTTTAGATATGCTAAAAATTTAGAGGAGCAAAAATAATTCTCATAAGTGGTTTAAGTCTTTGTAAACAGATTAGAGTAAGTTTAATTAGAGAAGAGACGGAGAAAATGGGTCTCAGAAAAAGTCTTCTCCCTTGTCTGGGATGGTATGGCTAAAGAGAAGGAAATGTTTTTAGAGTTCTTCCAGGGGGTGCAGGAGGTGAGGAGACATCCTGACTCTCTGGCTTCCACTGGAGAAATGTCCATTTCTGGTTCTGGATCATTTAGGAAAGATATCAGGGTCCCTTCAACGCATATAGTTCTCTTGTCTCTCCTGTGTTTTTCTCTTGGCACACCAAGCTGTCTGTCCATCCACTTGTGTTAATTTGTGTGTCTTAATTGAATGTTGCTTTGTGTTTCATGTCCAAAAGAAAAAAAAAAAGGTTAAAACATTATGTATTGGTTGTTTGCCTTTTGATTTAGTTTTAACTCATGTCTAAAAAAATAAAATTAAAAAAAAAAAAAAAAGAGAGAGAGAAATCAGTCCTGTTGAATGGCTTCCTTCTTCTACTTTTCTCGTGGCTTAAGGAAGGACAGTGAATGTTAAAGGCTTTGGTGAGGACCAGAATGGGCTTCACATTAAGATGAGTTTCTATATTGTCTCAAACAAAAAATAGAAATTTTCAAAGTTAATGTGTTTCATAGCATGATTTGAATCCCTTAACAATAATTGAAAACTAGCAATTAAATAGAAAAAGAAGGATCGACAGAAAATTAAAACTTCTGTTTCCACCTGGAGGCGACTTCCAGATGCAGAGCAGAGCCTGGCCTGCCTGCCATCCGAAACGGCGGCTCATAGAGGCTAAGCAAATGGTGAGTGGGAGAGCTAGACAGCAGGGGAGCAGAGAGATCTCTGCGGAGTGCACACGGAAAGTGCACACCCTAACTTTTTCCTGCCCTGCCTTGCCCGATCCAGCGATTGGGAACAGAAAAGTAGAACTTCTGATTCCACCCGGAGGCGACATCTGGACGCAGGGCAGAACCTGGCCCATCTGCCACCCGGAACGGTGGCTCATAGAGGCTGAGCAACTGCGATTGGTAACAGAAAATTAGAAATTCTGTTTCCATCTGCAGGCGACTTCAGGATGCAGAGCAGAGCCTGGCCCATCTGACACCAGGAACGGAGGCTCGTAGAGGCTGAGCAACTGGTAGGTGGGAGACCTGGGCTGACGGGAGCAGAGAGATCTCTGCGGAGTACACACGGAAAGAGCACACCCTGCCTTGTCCTGCCTTGCCGTGCCTGATCCAGCAACCAAAAACAGAACTTTGGAAATTCTGCACACACCTGACGACTCTGAGGCAAAAAACAGGGCTTGACCCATCTGACACCTGAACCAGTGGAGAACCAGGGACACAGACCAGAGAAAAGGGAAAGACGAGAACATATCAGTGACAACAAAATGGCAAGAGGAAAGAGAAAGAGTATATCCCAAGGAAACCAAGAAAATCTAGCAACACCGGAACCCAGCCCTCCCATAACAGCAAACATCGGAATTCCAAACACTCCAGAAAAAGAAGACACAGACCTGAAATCATACCTCAAGACACTGATAGAGTTACTTAAACAAGAAAGGGAGGAAAAGCAAAAAAAGATTCAGAAGCTTTTAAAGAACAAGAAAAACACTCAAAGAACTCAAAGAACTAGAGGAAAACAGAACCAAAGAAATAAAGGAATGGAAGAGGAAAATTAAAACAGAAATTGACACAATAGAAAACGCTAAAAGAGATAACCCTAGAGTCAGAACACAAAAAAAAAAAAAAAAAAAAAAAAAAAAAAAATCAGGAGTCACAGAAGCAAGCATTTCCAATAGATTACAAGAGATCAAAGAGAGAATCTCGGGGGCAGAAGACAACATTGCAAACATAAACAAAACAGCCAGAGAAGATGAAAAAACAAAAAGCTCCTAACCCAAAATGTCCAGGAAATTCAAGACACAATGAGAAGACCGAACCTAAGGATAATAGGAATAGAGGAGAAAGAAGAGTATCAACTAAGAGGCACAGTAAATATCTTCAACAAAATCATAGAAGAAAACTTCCCTACCCTCAAGAATGAGATGACCACGAGAATAAAAGAAGCCTTCAGAACTCCAAATAGGTTGGACCAGAAAAGAAATACCTCCCGACACATAATAGTAAAAACATCAAGTGCCCAAAGTAAAGAAAGAATACTAAAAGCAGTAAGGGAAAAAGGACAGGTAACATATAAAGGCAGACTAATCAGACTCACACCCGATTTCTCAACAGAGGCTATGAAAGCTAGAAGAGCCTGGACAGACGTCATGCACTCCTTAAGAGAGCACAAGTGCCAGCCCAAGCTGCTATACCCAGCAAAACTATCAATCACCATAGATGGAGAGATGAAGATATTCAAGAAAAATCAAAATTCACACAATATCTGACCACAAACCCAGGACTACAATGAATTATAGGTGGAAAACCCAATACAATGAGGGAAAATACAGCCTAGTAAAAACAAGAAAACTCCTAAACAAGAAAACTAAAAGAAGAAAAAAACACAGACAACTCAAACCAAAAAAGCAATAATGGCAGGAAACAGAAACAACTATCCCTTGATATCTATAAACATAAATGGTCTCAACTCCCAATAAAGAGACATAGACTATCAGAATGAATACATAAACAAAATCCAGCCTTTTGCTTCATAGAGGAAACTCATTTCAGAGACAGAGACAGACACTATCTCAGAGTAAAAGGGTGGGAAAAAAACTTCCAAGCAAACAGCGCCAAGAAGCAAGCTGGAGTGGCTATTCTAATAACAAATAAACTAAATTTCCAACCAAAACTTATCAAAAAAGATAAGGAAAGACACTTTTTACTCATTACCGGGGAAATCTGTCAGGAGGAATTCTCAATCCTTAACATATATGCTCCAAATAAAAAAGCACCCACATTCATAAAAGAAACCCTACTAAAGCTCAAAAAATACATTTCACCCCACACAATAATAGTGGGAGACTTTAACACCCCACTCTCACCAATGGACAAATCCGGGAGACAGAAACTGAACAAGGACACTGCAAAACAAGCAGAGAATTTGAACCAACTAGAATAAATAGAAATATACAGAACATACTATCCTAAAGTATAAGAATACACCTTCTTCTCACCACTCCATGGCACCTTCTCAAAAATTGACCACATAATTGGACACAGAACTAGGCTCCATCGATATAAGAAGATTGAAATACTCCCATGCATCCTCTCAGATCACCATGGTCTATGGCTGGTCTTTAACAACAACCAAGACAACAAACAGCCCACAAACACATGAAAACTAAACAACACTCTGTTATAGGATAGCAGGGTCAAAGAAGAAATAAAGAAAGAAATTAAGGATTTTCTAGAATTCAACAAAAATGAAAACACAACATACACAAACCTATGGGATGCAATGAAAGCAGTATTGAGAGGAAAACTCATAGCCCTAAGTGCTTCCAAAAAGAATCTGGAGAGAGCTTCCGTCAGCAAACTGACAGAACAGCTAAAATCCCTAGAACAAAAGGAAACAGATATGCCCAAAAAGAGTAGACGACAAGAAATAATCAAAATTAGGGCAGAAATAGACCAAATAAAAACAAAAAGAACCATTGAAAAAATCAACAAAACAAAGAGTTGGTTCTTTGAAAAAATTCACAAGATTGATAAACCCCTAGCCAGACTAACTAGAGGGCAAAGAGAGAGTATCCAAATTAACAAAATCAGAAAGGAATGTGGTGACATAACAACTGAAACTGAGGAAATTCAAGAAATCATCTGATCCTTCTACAAAAACTTATACTCTATAAAATTGGAAAATCTGGAGGAAACGAACGTTTTCCTAGACAGATACAAGGTCTCAAAGTTAAACTAGGACCAAGTAAACCATCTAAATAACCCTATAACACCTAAAGAAATAGAAGGAGTCATCAAAAGCCTTCCAACCAAGAAAAGCCCAGGACAAGACAGGTTCAGTGCAGAATTTTATCAGACATTTATTGGGCATATAACACAAATACTCGCTAAACTATTCCAAACGATAGAATCAGATGGAATATTACCCAACTCATTTTTTGAGGCTACAATAACCCTCATACCTAAACCACACAAAGACGCTACAAGGAAAGAGAACTTCAGACCAATCTCACTTATGAACATTGATGCAGAAATACTCAACAAAATCCTTGCAAACCGAATCCAAGAACACATCAAAACCATCATTCATCATGACCAAGTAGGCTTCATCCCTGGGATGCAGGGATGGTTTAACATAAGGATATCCATCAATGTAATCCACCATATAAACAAACTCAAAGATCAAAATCACATAGACATCTCACTAGACACTGAGAAAGCATTAGACAAAATCCAACACCCCTTCACGTTAAAAGTCATGAAAAGACCAGGAATCCAAGGCCCATACTTAAACATAATAAAAGCAATATACAGCAAACCAACAGCCAACATCAAACTTGATGGCGAGAAACTTGAAGCAATCAAACTAAAATCAGGAACACTACAAGGCTGCCAACTCTCCCCCTACCTATTTAACATAGTACTGGAAGTCCTGGCTGGAGCAATTAAACAGCAAAAGGAGATCAAGGGGATACAAATCAGAAAGGAAGAGATAAAAACATCACTCTTTGCCAATGACAGGATAGTGTACTTGAGTGACCCCAAAAATTCCACCAGAGAACTCCTAAAGCTGATAAACAAGTTCAGCAATGTGGCTGGATACAAAATTAACTCAAACAAATCAGTAGCCTTCCTGTACTCAAAGGACAAACATGTGGAGAAAGAAATTAGGGAAAACGTACCCTTCACAATCATTACAAAATCAATGAAATACCTTGGTGTGACTCTAACTAAGCAAGTGAAGGACCTGTATGACAAAAACTTCAAACCTCTAAAGAAAGAAATTGAGGAGGATCTCAGAAAATGCAAAGATCTACCATGCTCATGGATTGGAAAAATCAACATTTTAAAAATGGCCCTCCTACCAAAAGCATTTTACAGATTCAATGCAATCCCCATCAAAATTTCAACCAAGTACTTCATGGAATTGGAAAAACTCAATGTGCAATTTCATATGGAATAACAAAAGACCTAGAGTAGCCAAATCCATTCTCAACAACAAAAAAACATCTGCGGGAATCACTATCCCTGACCTCAAGCTATATTACAAGGCAATTGTGCTGAAAACTGCATGGTACTGGTACAGAAATAGGCATGTGGATAAATGGAATAGAATAGATGATCCAGAAATGAGCCGTCAGGTATATGGTCACCTGATTTTTGAGAAAGGAGCAGTAAACATTCAATGGAAAAAGGACAGCCTATTAAACAAATGGTGCTGGTCCAACTGGCACTCAGCATGCAAAAGAATAAAAATAGACCCTTTCTTATCTCCTTGTACAAAGCTCAAGTGTAAGTGGATCAAAGAGCTCCACATTAAACCAGATACACTGAAACTATTAGATGAGAAAGTAGGGAAAACCTTAGAACACATAGGCACAGGAGAAATTTTCTTGAACAAAACACCAATGGCTCAAGCTCTAATGTCAAAGATTAACAAATGGGACTTAATGAGATTGCAAAGTTTCCGTAATGCTAAGGATATCATCAAGAAAACAAAATGGCAACCAACAGAATTGGAAAAGATCTTTACCAACACCACATCAGATAGAGGCCTAATATCCAAGGTGTACAAGGAACTCAATAAGCTAGACACCAAAGAATCAAATAACCCTATTAAAAATGGGGTACAGAGCTAAACAAAATGTTTTCAGTTGAGGAACACCAAATGGCTGCGAAACATCTGAGGAAGTGCTCCACATCCTTAGCCATCAGGGAAATGCAAATCAAAACAACCCTGAGATTCTACCTCACACCAGTCATATTGGCCAAGATCCAAAACTCAGATGACAGCAGATGCTGGCGAGGCTGCGGAGAAAGAGGAACACTTCTCCACTGTTGGTGGGGTTGCAATCTAATACAACCACTCTGGAAATCTGTCTGGTGATACCTCAGAAAATTGGATATAGTACTACCTGAAGACCCAGCTATTCCACTTCTGGGCATATACCCCAGAGACACTTTAATACACAACAAAGATATATGCACCACAATGTTCATAGCAGCTCTATTTATAATAGCCAGAAGCTGGAAGGAACCCAGATGTCCTTCAGAAGATGAATGGATACAAAAATTGTGGTACATTTACACAATGGAATACTACTCAGCCACCAGAAATAATGACTTAACCAAATTCTTATGAAAATGGCTGCATCTATAGAATATCATCCTGAGTGAGATAATCCAGTCACAAAAGAACAGACATAATATGCAGTCACTGATAGTGGGATGCTAACCCCAGAGGCTTGCACTCCCCCAGAAACAACTCACAGACTGTATGAAGTCCAAGAAATAAAGAAAACAAAACAAAAGAAAAAAATTTACAAAACAAGAAAACTTTAACTATTTCCATGTTACATTTTGTTTTACATGTACTTTAGATCATTGTAACTCTTAAGTTTTCAAGGCATACAACCAAACCTTGAAAAAAATCAAGTACTGACTAAAAAATATATTCATATAGTTTTATATAAAAATGATGTTAAAATCTGGAAAAAAAAGTACTGACAAAAATGTATAATTTTAAGCAAAAAATGTTTAAAATCTGTACATTTATCTTTGTTTTGTAAAATAAAGTTTTTTAAAAAAATAGAAAGCAGGCCTTTTGGGGTCCTGCACATGAAGTTAATGATTTGGCTCAGCTGAAGACCTGCTGGGAGCTGATTTTTAGGCCACTCCTACATAAAGGTGTCAGCAGCTTCTCCACTTAGAGCTGTTCTACTGGTTCTTCCAGAAAAATCTCCACATTTACTGAGCTCTACCAGTGACAAGGTGCACATTTCTTAAATTACAGCTGAAAAAGAGAGCATTTTACTACTTTAAGTATATAAGATATGTGGTCATTTCATGTTTGCTTTTGACTGATTTTAGAATGTGTAGTATGCTCTGCGTGTCTTGGTCTTGGATTACTGTCTTATAAGTAATTGGATATGGATAAAAATTAATATATTTGTAACAGAATTTCTTTAAACTAGTAACTTGGTTGAAATCACTCTAAATGACAACACATCGAAAAAATCAACCCAGGGAAACAGGTTTCTGAAATACCTCTAAATTTGGTTATATTTTATGTAATAAGATACGATTTAAGACAATATCTTTAAGGTAATGGTAGCTGCTCTGTAGTGTATTTGTGTGCAGGAAACTGGCAGCAAAACTTCATAGCATGACACTAATGCACTATGTGTTGATTTTAGAGAGACTAGATTGTTTAGAGGTTAAGTTTTGGTGAACAAAAAAAGAGCAGAGCAATAACTGAAATGTAAATAAATAATTTTCAAAAGATGAACAGGCAAAAATCAATATTAAAATATATTTGCAATGGTTTCTCATAATTATCCATTCCATAGTTTTCAAACATATATTTATATATTGAAAATACCATTAAAGTTTTTAAAAATATAGATGGTTCTACATAAATCTGACACATGCATTTCTTAAATCCCACTGTTCAATTTATCACATTGTTGTGTGTAGATACAGGATAACCAGTATCTTGTTCTGATCTTCTCATGAATTAAGATTTCTTAGTAAACTTTGTTCTCTCTTACACCAGAATCAAATTGAAGACCCAGACAAATCCAGACCACTAAGGTCACCTGGTTATTAAAAAAGAAACCTTGATAGATAGAATCACTTGATAGAAAGATATCATATTTAATTTTAAAAATAGTTAAATACACTCATTCTCATGGCTATACAAAAAACACAACTCTAAATATATCAAAGATGTCAACATTAAAGATAAAAAAATACACTGAACCTATTAGAAGATAATGTGAGGTAAATACACTGAACCTATTAGAAGATAATGTGAGGAATAGCCTTAAACTCACTGACACAGAAAAAAAATACTTTCTAGGAAGAACAGCATTAATGCAGTTATTAAGATCAACAATCAGTAAACGAGAACTCATGAAACAAACAATAATTTACACATCAAAGATCAATTTATTTCAGAGAAACTGAGCACAGAATAGAATGGGTGACGATGTTAATCATCTATAGATCAATCTCAGGACAAATATACTGAGTATATAAAGAACTAAATAAACACTATATTCCAAAAACAAAAATAAAACTCTTATGATAGGAACAATATCCAAACAAAATTATCAGTACACATACATCAAATGACTAATAAATATGTAACAAAATGTTTAACATCCTTAGACATATGATAAATATAAATCAAACAATGTGATATATTATCTTTTAAAAATATTATTGGATAGTCTCTGTATTTACATTTCAAATATTATACTTTTCCTTCCAACTCCCCTCCCTCCTTCCCCTCAACTTGTTTCCATGAAGGTGCTCTCTCTCCCAATAACGTTCTCCACCTCAATGCCTTGGCTGATGATGATATTGTTCCTCCCATTAGGGTAAAATCTTTCAGCTATTTCAGTCTTTTCTCTAGCTTTTTCATTGGGGTCCCCATGTTCAGTCTGAAGTTTAGCTACAAGCATCCTCATCTGTATATATATGGCTCTGGGAGTGCCTCTGAGGAGACATTAGTGTCTGGTTCCTGCCAGCAAACACTTTCTGGAATTATAAATAGTACTTGGGTTATCATGGCTAAGATAAGCACTAGTGACAGTTCATACTGGTAGGATGGGGGAGTAAGGGGAAAACACTCATCCATTCCAAATGGGTGAGCAATCCTGTAAAGCAAGTATAAAGTCAGTTGATTTTTCTTATTTGTTTTTGTTTTGTCAGGAAGATGGGTATCAGTCTACCACAAAATTCAGGTATACTACTTTTAATGGATTAACCAAAGGATAATTAATCCTACCACAAAGATGTATGCATAATCATGGTTATTTGTACTCTAGTCATAAGAGTTTAAAATAAATGAATCAATGTAGATGTCTATGAATAGAAGATTGGACAAATAAAGGTGGTATGTTTGGCCAACATTAGCTTATTACACTATAAAAAACAATAAAATGATGAAATTTGCCGGCACTGTAAAAGACATGATCACAATAAAGTGACCCACACCCTGAAAAAGAACTATGTATGCACTTGCATGTGGCTTTTAGTTTTTAAGTCAATAGTTACAGTGCTACAATACTTTGAACCACAGAGGATAGGTATAGACTAAAGAATTAGATGGTAGAACTACAATCCTTTAAAAATGAGAAAAAAATAGAGAGCTTTGGATGGACAAAGGAATCATGAAACATGAAGAGAGGAATTAAAAGAAAGAAGTAGATGGGTGAATGTGCATTGGGAAAGACAGCTAAAATTTTGGGGCATGCCACAAATTACCTCCTGGAAGGAACCTGGTATTGATGTCTCCTAAGAGACTCTGCCAGAGCCATACTGATACAGATGTGGATGCTTGCAGCTAACCATCAGACTAATCACAGGGACCCTAAAGGAGGATCTAGAGAAAGGACTGAAGGAGCAGAAAAGGTTTGCAACACCATGGGAAGGAATATATCAAGAACCCACCACCAAAGAGTTCCAAGAGACTAAAACAAATTGTTAGTACACATGAAGAGACCCATGGCTCCAGCTTCTTATGTAGCAGAGGATGGCATTGTCCAGTGAAGGAGAGGCCCTTTTCCCAGTATAGGGAAATGCCAAGATGATGAGTTAGGTGTGAGTGGTTGGCAATAGAAGCATCTTCATGGAAGCAAGTGGAGAGAGTGGGGTGGGAGAGGCAATAGTGGATAACATTTAAATTGCAAATAGATGGAATATTCAATAAACAGATAAACAAAATTGAAACAAAACAAAAAGAATATATCCCTCCTCATATAAAAGTAACTAAATGTTCCATAAATCTAAAATGAACATATGAAATAAAAATGGATAAAATTATTGTTTTGAACTTATAAGCAGCTTATGCTTATGAAAGATAGAAAAAAATCAGCTTTAAGCTTATAATTAACAGTGCTGGTTGCAATGGTTTTGATATGCTTGGCTCAGGGAACAAGTAGCACTATTAGGAGGTGTGGCCTTGCTGTAGTAGGTGGGACCTTTAGGAGGAAAGCTGTGAGACTCTACTCTCAACTGCCTGGAAGGCAGTCTTTTTCTGTTTGCCTTTGGAAAAGAAATAGAACCTTTAGCTCCTTCAGCAACATTCCTGCTTGGATAGTGACATGCTTCCTGCTATGAAGATAATAGACTGAACCTCAGATCCAGTGACCCAGAACCAATTAAATGTTCTGTATAAGAGTTTCATTTGTCACAGTGATCCTTTATAGCATGGAAACTCTAAGACACTACTGTAACTCCCTCTTGTATAACAGTTTTATCTGTTCTTAAATGAGATAATTTTTCGTACATAAAGAACTTTGTGTTAGTGCATATAAAAGGACTAAAGAAAAAAGGTAAATTGTTGAAGACAGCTTGTGGCAGTTTTCTCTATCCACCGAGTATGTGTGTGTGTGTGTGTGTGTGTGTGTGTGTATGCAAATCTGGGTGTATGTTTGTTTATATGCATATCTGTAAATTTGTTGGATTCTGCTTTTCTCCATCGACCCAATGTGTTGATGTTTATGTCTTTATGTCTATCCTACTGTCTGCCTGTATGGGTATATATGTATGTATGTATGTATGTATGTATATATGTATGTAGGTATGCATGATGTACATATGTATGTAAGCATGTATCCATGTGTGTATATAAAATTGATGGAACTTGCCTTTGAGACCCTACTGTGCTTCATCCAATGTGTGTATATGTGTGTGTGTGTGTGTGTGTGTGTGTGTGTGTGTGTGTGTGTTTATGTGTTTATGTGTTTGTGTGTGTGTGTTGGTGTGTGATTTTTTTCTCTTTTCTTTTCTTCAGTGCCTAACCACCACAGCTGGCCACTGTGAATAGTAGCTTAAGCCAATATTCTTAAGAATCAGTGTGCTTTTCCTTTTTCCTAGTTACATCCTAGCATTAGCTGTGGTTAACTCTTGGTAAAATGAATTTTCCAAGGAAACAAAGTATAAAGAAAAGAAAAGGAGAAAGTAGAGAAAACTTTAGAACATATAGGCACAGGAGAAAATTTTCAGAACAAAACACCAATTGCTCAAGCTCTAAAGTCAAAGATTAACAAACGGGACTTAATGAGATTGCAAAGTTTCTGTAAGGCAAAGGACATTGTCAAGAAAATAAAACGGCAGCCAACAGAATGGGAAAAGATATTTACCAACTCCACATCAGATAGAGACCTAATATATAAGGTATACAAAGAACTCAAAAAGCTAGACACCAGAGAATCTAATAACCCCATTAAAAAATGGAGTACAGAACTAAACAAAACGTTCTCAGTTGAGGAGTATTGAATGGCTGAGAAATATCTGAGGAAGTGCTCGACATCCTTAGCCATCAGGGAAATGCAAATCAAAACAACCCTGAGATTCCACCTCAATCCAGTCAGATTGGCCAAGATCCAAAACTCAGATGACAACAGATGCTGGCGAGGTTGCAGAGAAAGAGGAACACTTCTCCACTGTTGGTGTGGTTGCAAACTAATACAACCACTCTGGAAATCAGTCTGGCGATACTTCAGAAAATTGGACATAATACTACCTGAAGACCCAGCTATTTCACTTCTGGGCATATACCCCAGAGACACCTTAGTACACAACAAAGATATATGCACCACAATGTTCATAGCAGCTCTATTTATAATAGCCAAAAGCTGGAAAGAACCCAGATGCCCTTCAGAAGATGAATGGATACAAAAATTGTGGTACATTTACACAATGGAATACTACTCAGCCACCAGAAACAATGACTTGACCAAATTCTTAAGAAAATGGCTGCATCTAAAGAATATCATTCTGAGTGAGATAACCCAGTCCCAAAAAAACAGACATAATATGCAGTCACTGATAGTGGGATGCTAACCCCCAGAGGCTCTCACTGCCCGAGAAACAACTCACAGACTGTAGGAAGTCCAAGAAATAAAGAAAACAAAACAAAACAAAAAAATCTTTACACAAAAAGAAAACTTTGACTATTTTCATGTTACATTTTGTTTTGCATGTACTTTGTGCTCATTGTAACTATTGGGTTTTTGATGCATACAGTCAAACCTGTAAAAAGATCAAGTACTGACTATTCATATAGATTTATGTAAAAATTATTTTAAAATCTGAAAAAAAAGTACTGACAAAAATATACTGTATAATTTCACGCAAAAAATGCTTGAAATCTGTACATTTATCTTTGTTTTTTAAAATAAAGATGTTAAAAAAAAGAAGCTAATATTGCTCCGGGGCAGGGGGGAGGGCAGTGAATGAAGCAACAAGAAGATTTTAAATGGGGTTGTGAAGGAAACAGTGCAAAGAGAAGGTGACTGGAGGGGATAATCAATAAATAGAAAAAAAAACAAAGAAATCTATTTCCATGTTACATTCTGTCCTACATGTACTTCATGCTTATGGTAACTAGTGGAATTTCAATGCATGCTACCAAACCTCTAAAAGAATTAAGTACTGACAAAAATATTCATATAATGTTGTGCAAAATGCCTTTAAAAATCTGTATATATATCCCTCTTTCTAAAAAAATAAATAAAGCAGTAAGGAAAAAATTCTTTGTTTAGCTCTGTACCCCATTTTTAATAGGACTATTTTTATTCTCTGAAATCAAACTTCTTGGGGTATTTGTATATATTGAATGTTAACCCTTTATCTAATGTAGGACTGGTAGAGATACTTTTCCTATCTGTTGGTTGCTGTTTTGTCTTCCCTGACAGTGTCTTTGCTTCAAATTTTTCTTGACACAAACTTTGTAATATGAGGTCCCATTTGTCGATTAAATGTCTTAAAGCTTAAGCCATCGGTGTTCTGTTCAGGAAATTTTCCCCTGTGCCCATGTGTTCTATGCTCTTCCTCATTTTCTCTTCTAACAGTCTCAGTATACCTTGTTTTATGTGGAGGTCTTTGATCCATTTGACCTTGAACTTTGTGCAAGGAGATAAGAAAAGATCGATTTTCATTCTTCTGCATGCTGAACCAACACCATTTGTTGAAGAGGCTGTCCTTTTTCCATTGAATGTTTTTAGCTCCTTTGTCAAAGATCAAGTGACCATAGTTGTGTGGATTCATTTCCAGGTCTTCAGTTCTGTTCCACTGATCTACCTGCCTTTCTCTGTGCCAATACCATGTGATTTCTTTTAAAAATTAAGATTGTTATGCAATATAACTTGAGATCAGGGATGGTGAGTCCCCTGGAAGTTCTTTTATTGTTGAGAATAGTTTTTGTTATTTCGGTTTTTTTTTTTTTTGTTATTCAAAATAAATTTGCAAATTGCTTTTTCTAACTCTAAAAAAAAAAAAAAAAAAGAAAAGAAAGGAGGATGTCTACAGTAAGAAATCACTGAAAATGTGCACATAAATTAAGAGGGCAGATAGTTGCTTGGGATTCATTATAAAATAATTTGTTGACATAAGTCTCTATGAAAATAGATATTCAGATCTATTTTATACCCAAAAGAGTGATGGTAAAAATTCAATTCATATAAAAAGGTAGAAAAAAATAGAAAATTTGCATGGAGCTAGACATGGTTTCTTGTTTTTTGACTTTTACTAGGCTGCAATGAAGAGATGTACATTTGTCTGGGAGAGGACATCAATAAAAGAATCAAAGCAGCAATATCTTACCCAATACAAACTTTCTACTTGTACAGATAAAGGAAGAGATCGAATCCATTTCAAAATAGAAAATTTGAGAGATTTATAATAATAAAGAATCTGAATCTAACAAAAGCCAGATGGGAAAGTTTTAATTCAGAGCATGTAATCTCACAACTGTTGATGCAAGAAAGTTTCTGTAACAGGACTCCTCTGGTCACTGTCAGAGGGTCAAGGTATAAGTGAATTACACTCCATATAGATGATGGAGGACTTAAATACTGAGGCACGAATGAATGAATTCTAATTAGAATCACTTTTTCTCAGATGCAGGAACATGTTTTAAAGAGATGACATGAACAGGTGATTCAGTAAGATCATAAAAAAGGTCAGAAAGGTCCTGCATGTGCTAGGCTCCTCTTTCTCCTCAGGTTTCAGAGAAAGTATTAATTCTGGGATGAGCAGCTTATAGTGAAGCACTGACTATAGTTTGAAACCAGTTAAGAGCTAGGTACTAGCCAGGAGCCCGACTGTCAAAACTGTGTGCAGGGAATTTGAATTAGGTCTTTTTGTCACTATCTTTGTCAAAATAGGCAATAGATTGAAGACTAATTAGGAGAGAGATTTCAAACCTAAAAGTAAGAGTTAAAAGACTACTGTTACCTGAAATATGTTTTTGTTTTTTTTTTGTGCTTCTCTGTTTATCTTGTTGTCATTGTTGTTGTTTGTTTGTTTTTATTTTTGGTAACCATGCTGTGTTTGCTTCGTTTTTTTTTTTTTTTTTTTTTTTTTTTTTATCTCTTGCAGCACAAGTCCTGAAACTAGAAGGAGACATTTGCACTGAGTGCTGACTCTATTTCTAGTTTACAACAGACTAAGTGAACCAGAGGTATATGTGGGGCACAGGCTCTACCTAGATGCTAGGAATTAGGCTATGGCTATATATACAAAACTCCATTTCTGTCTGAGACTTTCTGTTTCTGACACTTGGCTGCTCATTCCAGTTTTATCCAAACATATCATGTGTCTTTATTATATCATGCATGCTATTATAAACTAATTCTTATTTTGGAAAATATATTTATGTTTATTTGAGAGGCATTAAAAAGTGTTTCAGTCTTAAAAAAATTATGTGTTCAAGCTTTGTTCCAAAAATATTCAGTTATCATAGTGTATTTCATAATATAATAATGATATAGAAATAATTATGAAGATATTTATTCTAGAAATGAAATGCTTAAAGTATAAATATTCTCAACAACTTTTCTGTGTATATATGCATGTTCTTATGTGGTATTGCATAAAGATGGCCACTTTAGCATATTTTCTATTACTCTCCATCAGCTATAATTTATACTCATGATATATTGTATTCAAAAATAATTTAATACTGTATATTTGGAAAAACTTAAAACATTTGTTACTAGAATTTTTAACACCACTATCACATCTATGTCCAATCTACTAGTGTTCTTTCTGTAACACCTGGCATTATGCACATCATCTGTGTGCATGAATATTGCACCATATGCTGGAATATACATCTTAGAGCATGCATCTCAGAATAAATCTAACTCTGTTTCCTCCATCAGCTAATTAAATATTAATAATCACTCTAGTACTATAAATTTTTTAATAGTTCTGCTGTCAGCCATACTGGGATTTTATATGGCTTGATCTGGTCTAAACATTGTCCATTCAATTCAAGCTGTTGGAAATTCAGGAATGCAAATGTCCTGATCAATCCACCAAAAACTGGTTTGATGCAGATGTATTTGATATAGTGTTTCTCATTGGAGCTAAATTTGTCAGTCTCTGCTGCCTAGATTGGAAAACTCAGCTACAGTAAACCTAGACATCTGTCCATGGTTTGTGAAATTACAGACTCCAGAGAATAATCTATTTTTGCTAATTGCCTATAACAATAAACTATTTAACTATGATATAAATGTCAATTCCTATAAACATAAACATTTTTACCTGCCACTCTCAGAAAAGAAGCTTAATTTACGGCAGACAGAGGCCATGACAGAATTCCAAAACTTGTTACAATGTAAAAAAGAACTGACAAGAATATGTGAAACCACCCTGGTGTCTGTTCCACATCTCATATCTACTACCCTCACTCCATCTCCATGAGGATATCCCCATCTCAACAACCCTCTCTACTTCATAGGTTCTCCAGTCTTTTGAGGTTAAAGTGTATCTTCTCTGACTGAACCCACACCTGGAAGTTCTGTGCTGTATGTGTGTCTGTGTGGGGGGACTTATATCAAGAGGTGTATGCTGCCTGTTGGGGACTCAGTGTCAGAAGCTCTGGAGGGTCTACATTAACTGAGAATATGGTTCTCATAAAAGGTTACCTCATGCTTATTCTAACATTTCCCAAATTCATCCACAAGGGTCATGCACTTCTGTTCATTGGTAGGGTTTGTCACATTTGACTCTTTTAGCTACTCATTTTAGAGTGCAGTCTTGATAGATTCCTTTTTGTGAGCATTCCACAGCCGCGGTTATAGTGTCAGGCTTTGGGGCCTTGTCTTGAGCTGGATCCCACTTTGAGCCTGTCACTGGACCTCCTTTTCCTCAGGCTTTTCTTGATTTTCTCCATGTAATCCATTAAGACAAGGACAATTAAAGGTCAGAGTTTGACTGTGGGGTGGCAACCCTAACTCTCACTTAATGCCCTGCCTTTCTGTTGGAGGTAGGCTCTGCAAGTTCCCTCTTCCTAGTGTAGAAAATTTCATCTTAGGTCCTTCATTTTGAATTCTAAGAATCTCTTATCCACCAGGTCTCTGGTACATTCTGGAGGGTCCTCCCCACCTTCTTTGCCCTGAGGTTGCCTATTTCCATTATTTCTGCTTGTTTTCAGGGCTTCAGTCCTTTTCCTCTACCAAGTACCTGATTTTCCTTTCTTCTCCTTCCAAGTGAGAATGAGGCATCCTTACTTGGGCTTTTCACCTTCTTAACATTTTTTTTTGTTTAGTTCTATGGACTGAATCTTGTATATTCTCTTCATTTTAGCTAATATCCACTTATTAGTGAGTACATATTATGCATATCCTTTGGGTATGAGTTACTTCACTTAGAATGATGTTTTCTAGTTTCATCTATTTGCAACCAAAACTCAGGTTATTCTTGTTCTTATACCCAAAATGTATTCAATTGTGTAAATGAACCACATTTTCTGTATCCACTCTTCTGTTATGGACTTTTTTTGCCAGCTTCTAGCTATCACAAAGAAGGCTGGATGCACATAGTGGAACATGTGCCCCTGTAGTATGGTGAAGCATTGTGAGTTGATGTTGCTATGCAGGCAAGGGCTGGGACAAGATAAGGCAAGACCTATGATTGGGTAGCAAAAAAGAAAGGCAGGTGCAGAGTTTTTAGGAGGTTCAGCAGATAGAAAAAAAGAGGAGAGGAAAACAAGTTAGAGGAGAAGAAGTTTGATCCAGCCCTGTGTGGTTTAAAATCACCACAGATAGCTATGAATATCTTATAAGGTAATAATATTACAGGATAAATTTTGGTTATCTAGGTGGGCAGTTTTATCAATATCTGAATTTATTGGGTGGATATTTTGTGGGTGAGAATTTAGTGATGTAAATCTGATTGATAAATTACAAGCTTCTAGAGTTTTGATTTTGCTGGACTGCAGGAATTTGTGATAGCTAACCATGAGATGAGCAGTCTTTGCATGGGGCTGTCATGGCAGTTACCTGCCATGAGGAAAGCCATGCATATAGGTTGAAACTGAACCGGGTTAGTCATGGAGGTTGTAAGATCGCTGCTGGGGTCAGAGATTAGCAAGAAATAATGTGCCTTGGTGTATATTTTTTAAAAAAATATTTATTGCTACCAAGCATCTTTTGGACATATCCCAAAGTGTGGTATAGGTGAGTATTCAGGTAGCACTATTTTCAATTTTCTTAGGAAATGAGGGAATGATTTCCAGAGTGACTGTACCAGTTTCCAATCTCACAAGCAATTGAGAAGTATTCCTCATTCTTCACATCCTTGCAAACATGTCCCCATCATTTGAGGTTTAGATTTTTCCCATTCTGATTGGTGTAAGGTGGATTCTCAGGGTCATTTTAATTTGCATTTTCCAGATCACTAAAGACTTTGAGTATTTTTCTAGGTGCTTCTCAGCCATTTTGATTTCTCTGTTTTGAATTCTCTGTTTAGTTCTATACGCATTTTCGGTTGGGTTGTTTGAATTTTCCTCTATAGCTTCATGAGCTCTTCATATATTTTGGATATCAGCCCTTTATCAGATGTGAAGTTAGTGATTTTTTTTGAATCTGTATGTTGCTGATTTATCCAATTTACTATATCTTTTGCCTTTCAGAAGCTTTCTAGTTTCATGAGGTACCATTTATAAACTCTTGATATTTGGGCCTGAGCCATTGGAGGTCTGTTCAGGAAATTCCCCCCCTGTGCCAATGAATTCAAGTCTCTTTCCCATGTTATCTGGTTTTATTTTGAAGTTCTTAATCCACTTGGAGCTGAGCTTTGTATAATGAGACAAATATGGGTCTATTTTTACTTTTATACACACAAACAGACAGACTGGCAGCATTTTAATCTGTTATACTACACTCATAAACAATTATTAATTTGTTATAAGAGAGGTGAGAAAATCTTTTATAATCTAAAAATTGATTTATGACAGCAGGCTTAGATCATTAGGTCAAAAATTATTAATTCTAGTGTCATTTGAATAAAAAACACATATAATTGTATATTCAAGTGGTAAATATTAGAGATTAAAAGACAAAATTAAAAATGTGCTTCCCTGAATATTTCTACTCAGTATTTTGTCCAAGGTTAATATCAGGCATATTATATGAAAAAATTACATACAATATTCTGTATTTACTTTATTCCTTTGTTCCATGATAAAGACTTATGAAAGTGATATGATCTTATAAAGATGAAAATTGTTTAAACCCCACAAAATAGTTTTAATATTTAAAGAAGGTTGTTATCAGGAAATGATTATGATCAAAATTGATGTTGACATAATTTTCTCATAAATGTCATGAGGAATATTAAAGAACAACTAATAAAGGGATACATAACAGTGTTTGTGCTATTTTATGCTTATAACTCATAGGAGCCTGAAATAAAAAAATCACATGATTGTTAGTGTTGGAGACATTTTGTGCACACATGAGATAACTTCCTGTATCTACACATAATTTAGATTTTAAAAATTGAAATATTCATAGAACAGTAGTAAATATTCTGAAACTAGATGTAGATATGCTGTTAATTTGGTTTTCATTTAGAGACATAAGGAATTCATTTGTTTGTCCTAGAACAAAACATTTATGTTGGACCATAAATTAAAACTTTCCCATTAAATTTATTCTGTAGAAGTTCTGGGTCTGGTTGCCTTTTTTACAGTACCATGAGTATACATATGTAACACAAAGGCAGCTACAGTACCAAAACTTCAAAAGTAGAATGGGAGACAGTTTCTGAAATCTGTAATGGTGTAGCCACAGAGCCAATGAAAAGTCAGCACTCCTAAAAAAATCTGTCCTCTTTATGAGCCCCTGAAACAGGACAGAAATATGTAAGCATGCAAATAAATAGTAAACCAATTACTATGACTTTACTTGATGTATTTAGTACACTTTACTTCTAAATTATATTTAATTAGCATCAATTAGGAACTTTTTAGATTTTTTTAAAGCAAGTGTCATATTTGTTCAGATTTTAGGAAATTAAATAATAAAACCCAGAACAAAGCCAAAAACAAAACAGGACAAAACATTATGTTATATGAGTAGATCACACCCAAGTACAATAGCACTTATTAATAAATATAAAAGTAAAATTTATTATTCATATTGTGTCTTCTCCCCCTTTTATTACCTGGATATTTACAGAAGAGTCAGCTACCCAGCCCCTACCATGTGACTGAGATTAGGTCCCACCGAAATATGTGTTTCTACTCTTGGAGGCCCCTAGAGCTAAATCACTCAGAAATTTGTCCTGGCACTTTCATGAAGACAATAGGCACTGTCTGTCAGAGCACATGCCAACCTAGATTTAGTAACTCTTTCTGTTTTCTAACCTCTCCACATGACAACAATTCTAAGCCATCTGTGATGCTGTCAGCCACTGCCCCATCATCTGCAGTAGCAGCTTTCCACACTGCAGCAAATCTAGGAAAAACACAACTGTAAGTTAGTTGATATAGGAAAATTAAGATCAGTGGTAAATCTACTCAGTGAACACTTTCAAGAGTAACCATATGTGCTGCCTGTACTTACACAGCAATGAACAACAAACCTAGAGAAAAACGAAACAAAACACAATAAAACAAGCCCCTCAAAAGAGAGGCAGATATTACTGAGGCAAGGCCAGAGTTCATGCTAATAATCTTAGTTCATATAGGCCCTTTTCAGAACTTTATAAACCAACTGCTTCTAGAGACACCTGTCCAGGGTAGAGAACAAAATAAGCTGGCTTCCCACTAGGACTGTACCACATAATGTTTAAATTGTGCAAAAGACTACAGCATGAGATACTATCATCTCCAATATCTAGAGCTTCAATGTCTGCCTACTGAACTACACTCCTAGAGCTTATCCTTAGATCTTATATAACAGTAACAGACACTAATCTAGTATGGTACTATATTTTCTTAGAACTTATATTTCTGATGTTTTAAAGAACTTTAGGTTATATGTGAGTTATTTGGCAACCTGTAGATCTTTGTGATACGTATGCATGTCTAAAGCTTAATAAGGCCTTTAGAGGGTGTCATAAAGATGATCCTAAAGATACAGACAGTAGTTTGCTATATCCTCTTAAACAGCAATGCATGCTCCTGTTACTTGATTTTATATATTTAATAGAATGTAGTTTCTAGTTTCTGATAGCTTACTGTTTGAGATTCAATTTTGTTAGCCTTCCAGAGAAGACAGGGCTTCAAAGAAAAATTTTAGACAAATATATTTGATAATAGATCATGAGTGGGAGATTCCTTGTTCTTATTGTATCTTTCATCTGAATTCAAATAGCACATGCCAATTTAAGGTATATATGAAAACAATAATCCAAAAACCTTAGTCACATTTATTGTCAGTATGTCAGAAAACGTTGGGACTACTTCAGGCTAAGAGCTGTTTGAATCTAGCCATCTCAGCAAGAACTTCTCCATCTTGCCTGCAGGTAAAACAAGTACAGTGAAACAACTGCTCTCTTGATTTTCCCACTGTTTCTTCTTGTCTATTAACCAAGGAATTAGAATATCAGGAAAAAAGTTTCCCATTATTTAATCTAAGGTAGACAATTTGTAAAAGTATTTCCTGTCATGCCTTAATTAACTACATGCAGTTGGCCTATTGCTCTCTTTCCTTGTCATTTTTAGTTACAGACCAAATATGCTTGATGAGTCCTGAACACCAAGGATAAAAGTTGAAGACCATGAAATCATATGACCCAGTCATCTAAGGTTTCTCTTTTTTCCAAACTCGTGTGTCAAAATAAGATTGAATAACACTATAGACAAACTCACCCCTCCTCACATTTTGGTGTCAATCTTTAAAATGGTGCACACTTTCTTTTTTGAATCAGAGTTCTCCCCAATCCATTTTGTGGCTCCAATTATTCAATAAATAACTGAGTATAACAAAATGTTTTCATCTGCTTAAACATCTACTAACATGAACTTGCAAAGATACTCAGTTACTGAATCTTTACTGCTGTCTCCAACTTGTCATATTTTGTTGCCTAATTCAATTCAAGACCTTTCTTTGTTGGATTCTATTGATTGCTTGGGGTGTTTGGTTATGTGAACCCCAAAACTTGGTGCTTTTAATGGGAATGCATTACCTACAAGTTTGAATTCCTAAGCTAACTTAGCAGGACCCTATTGCAGCAAATATTACATGGATGGCTTGCTTATACTGTTTTCAGCTCCTGCAGTCTCAGTATGTAGACACTCTTCTAGTGTGGATCTGAGCACACAAACTCTGTCACATGGTCCACATGCTGTACTCTCCACACTTTTCCCTTCCCAGGCAGTACACTCCATGCCCTGTTGCTTTTGACTTGTATGGGTACAAATGCCCTGTCATGTTCCTTTACTTCACTGTCTGGCACAAACATGACTCCAAAGCCAGGTTACTTTTCAAGCAGGTTTATATATTAAATTCTCAAACTACACACCCTCTACACCAAAAAATTGCATCCAATGAACAAAGATGCAAACTGTCCTTCTATATGAGATTAATGACCTATAGAAGCCCTTATAAATATTTATCTACTTATCACCAATTACTGTCTCCTGGATCTACATTCTCCTTCTAGAGCTCCATTTTGATTCCTCTTGAACCTACTCTAAGCCTTCTGCCTCTACTTCTGCTCCTTGAACTTTCACCATCTCTCTCTTTCATATCAAAAAATGTATCACCTTAACATAACTCTACAGGACCCTGAACTATTGTTCATTCATTTTGACTTCTGTAGGCAAAACTATATTTTGTTTTCTGGTTGTTGTACCTATTTGGGGACCAAGAAAAAGAACCTGGACTCACTATTGCTCCTAGTACCAAAGTAATCAGGAGATGTCCTTGGCAACACTGATTTTCAGTTGGAGAAAATTCTGGTTGTAATTGTTAGCCATTTGACCCTTACTTTAGTCTTAATACATCTCAAATTTTTTTAGAATAAAAAAACAAAACAAAACAAGGAAACAGACAAAAACAGTTGAATCAAGACAAAAAATGCTAATCAGGTGCTGCTCCTGTAGCCCTGCTGTGGCATGGAGATGAACCCTGATGGAGAAGATCTACCTCCTGCCTAAATCAAGATTACAGCAACTCTGTGACTCCCTGATCAGTACAAGATGCTTATAAGGGACATAAGCAGCTTTTCAGCTCTCTCTATTAAGTATCATGATGAATAGTCCAGCTACAGAACTGCTGTGCCCATGAGAAATAGATTCAGTAGAAAGCAAGACTTTCCCTTCTTGAAATTTTAGATGTAGAAATTAAGAAAAAATTTGTCTGTCTGTTGGAAATGTATAAATACATGTGGCAACTACATGTTAATATTGATGGTTTTAAATGTATAAGTTTACTATATTCTGTATATATTTGTTATCAATTAATGACACATAAATTATTGGGGATGAATAAAAATCTGCATGGTCTATTACAAAGAGGTAGCTTAAAACAAGTAACTCAGAATGAGACTCATTATCAAATTTAAAAAAAAAAAAAAACCATGACACGAGGGGACAAAAACCAGGTTGTTAAAGATATTTGTAAATTGGGAAAAAATGTAAAATTCCTTCTCTGTCTTAAAAGTAAGATTGATGAAAGACAGTATTTAGAACAATGTTTCTTTAATAAAGAATAAATACTAAGGATAAGAAGAGGATGAAGAATGGAGGATGGAGAATATCAACTAAGAAGCACAGCAAATATCTTCAACAAAATTGTAGAAGAAAACTTCCCTACCCTTAAGAATGAGATGACTATGAGCATAAAAGAAGCCTACAGAACACCAAATAGATAGGACAAGAAAAGAAATTCTTCCTGACATATAATAGTCAAAATGTCAAGTCTTGAAAACAAAGAAAGAATACTAAAAGAATACTAAAATCAGTAAAAGAAATAGGTCATGTAACATATAAAAGCAGAGTAATCAGAATTATAGCCAACTTCTCAACAGAGACTATGAATTCTGGGACAGAGATAGACATAGATAGAATAGAAGATCCAGAAATGAACCCTCTCATATATGGTCACTTGATTTTTGACAAAGGAGCTGTAAATATTCAATGGAAAAAGGACAGCATCTTCAACAAATGGTTTTGGTTCAATTGGCATTCAGCATGTAGAAGAATAAAAATAGACAATTTCTTATCAACTTGTACAAAGCTCAGGCGCAACTGGATCAAAGATCTCCACATTAAACCAGGTACTCTGAAAGTATTAGAAGAGAAATTAGGGAAAACCTTAGAACTCATAGGCACAGGAGAAAATTTCCTAAACAGAACACCAATAGCTCAAGCTCTAAGGTCAAAGATCAATAAATGAGATTTAAAGAGATTGCAAAAGTTCTGCAAGGCTAAGGACACTGTCCAGAAAATAAAACAGCAGCCTACAGATTGAGAAAAAAATCTTTACCAACCCCACATCTGAAAGAGGGCTAATATCCAAGGTTTACAAAGAACCCAAGAAGTTAGACACCAGATAATCAAACAATCCTATTAGAAATGGGGTACAGAGCTAAACAAAAATATCTCAATTGAGGAATATCGAATGGCGGAAAAGCATCTAGTCATCAGGGAAATGACAATCAAAATAACACTGAGATTCTACCTCGCACCAGTCAGAATGCCTAAGATCAAAAATTAAGTTGACAGCAGATGCTAGTCATGATGTGGAGAAAGAGGAACACTTCTCCACTCTTGGTGGGGTTGCCAACTGGTACAACCACTCTTGAAATCAGTCTGGCAGTTCCTCAAAATTTGGACATAGTACTACCTGAATACCCAGCTACTCCACTTCTGGGCATATACCCCAGAGAAGCTCCAACATATAATAAATGTACATGTACCACAATGTTCATAACAGCCCTATTTATAAAAGCCAGAAGCTAGAAAGAAACCAGAGTCCTTCAGTAGATGAATTGATACAAAAATTGTGGTATATTTACACAATGGAGTACTACACGGATATCAGAAAAAGTAACTTTATGAAACTCCTAAGAAAATGGATGCATCTAGAGAATATCATCCTGAGTGAGGTAACCCAGTCACATAGGAACAGACTTAATATTCAGTCACTGATAATTGGATACTAACCCCAGAAAGCTGAACATCCCAGAAAAAAAAAAAAACTCATAGAATATATGAAGCTTAAGAAAAACAAAGCCAACCTCCAAAAAGAAAAAAAAATAAAAGAAAAGAAAACAAAGCCTCAGTCCTAATTAGAGAGAAAAAATAAATATATAGCACACTGTCATAGTGTGGTACACCTGGACCTCAAATCATTAATAATCCAAGAGCTAAGATAATAACCTTGTGGCAATTTTTGGTATTCAAATATCATTATGCTTAGTCTATAACCAACAATAAATCTATTTCCATGTTACATTCTGTTCTAATGTACTTCATGCTTAGGGTAACTGGTGAGATTGTTACACAGGCTATCAAACCTCTAAAAGAATTTAGTACTGACAAAAATATTCATATAACGTTATGCCTTTAAAACTCTGAAAAAAATAATCAAAGCTGTATGCATTTTTATACAAATGCATTTAGGTATACATTTTTTTTAAACCTGGAAGCCAAACTTTGTAATATAAAAAAAAAAAAAACTACTGTTATTGATTTTAGAAACACTAAATTTTTATACTGTTAAAACTGTATTTTGTCTTCTAAAAGAGCATGGTTGTGCTCTGTGTCTGCACTCTTCAAAAGAGTATTTACTTTGATATTATAAAGCACAATTGAGAGATTTGAAATGTCTTCACAAAAGTTTTAGGAATATAGGCTCCTAAAAACTTTTTCTATTCCAGGGTAAAATTGAAGGCATACATTCATTGAGCCATACCCAAGCAAGTCTCCTGCATAATATAGGACTTTCTACAATTCTGTTTGTTTCTTTATACTCATTCTTATGGGTTCCCTCTCCTCCACTATCAAGGCAACCCAGATTAGAATACAAACCCCCCCCCTGGTACCACATAGTAACCAAACACATCACAGCTCCCAGGGACTAAAACACCAACCAATGTGTTTGCATGGAGAGACTCATGGTTTCATGTGTTATGTTGCAGAGGATAGCATTCTCTGGCATTAATGAGAGGAAAAAACTTTGTTCCAGTAAAGGCTTGTTTTCCCATTGTAGGGGAATATCAAGGAATTTGGGGGGACAGGATGTTCCTTCATGGAGATAAGGGGAGGGGATGGGGGATAGAATTGGGGGGAAAGGGAATGAGAACTACAACATAAATACAAAGAATATGCAATTAAAAAGGAACAAAATGCCCAAAATGCCACGCAGACAGCCTGCTCCTAAGGTTGAGAGACTGGTGAGTGGGAGATGTGGGAATCCGGGGAGCAGGAATCTCTGTGGATTTTGCACGCAGGGTGCACCATTCGACCTACCTGATCCGGGGACCAGGAACAGAACTTTGAAACCTCCGTCCCACCCGGCGAATCTGAGGCATAGAACAGGGCTGGGCCCATCTGCCACCTGGACCAGTGGAGATCCAGGGACACAGACCAGATACAAAGGAAAGGTGAGAACATATCACTGACAACTAAATGGCAAGAAGAAAGCGAAAGAGTATATCCCAAGGAAACCAAGACAACCTGGCAACACCAGAACCCAGCTCTCCCATAACAACAAACATCGGAATGCCTTACACTCCAGAAAAAGAAGACTCAGACCTGAAATCATATCTCAAGACACTGATAGAGATAATTAAACAAGAATTAACAGGAGGAAAAGCAAAAAGATTCAGAAGCATTTAAAGAGGAAACAAGAAAAACACTCAAAGAACTCAAATAACTAGAGGAAAAGAGAATCAAAGAAATAAAGAAATGGAAGAGGGAAATTAAAACGGAAATTGACACAATAAAGAAAACACTAAAAGAGATAACCCTAGAGGCAGAACAGCTAAAATAAATAAATAAATAAATAAAATCAGGAGTCACAGAAGCAAGCATTTCCAATGGATTACAAGAGATCGAAGAGAGAATCTCGGGGGCAGAAGACAACATTGCAAACAAAGAAAATGCAGCCAGAGAAGATGCAAAAAACAAAAAGTTTCTAACCCAAAATGTCCAAGATATCCAAGACACAATGAGAAGACAAACCTAAGGATAATATGAATAAAAGAGAGAGAAGAGTACCAACTAAGAGGCACAGTAAATATCTTCAACAAAATCGTAGAAGAAATCTTCCCTACCCTCAAGAATGAGATGACCACGAGCATAAAAGAAGCCTTCAGAATTCCAATTAGGTTGGACCAGAAAAGAAATACCTCCCGACACATAATAGTCAAAACACCAAGTGCCCAAAGCAAAGAAAGAATACTAAAAGCAGTAAGGGAAAAAGGTCAGGTAACATATAAAGGCAGGCCAATCAGAATCACACCTGATTTCTCAACAGAGATTATGAAAGCTAGAAGAGCCTTGACAGACATCATGCAGAACCTTAGAGAGCACAAGTGCCAGCGCGAGCTGCTATACCCAGCAAAACTATCAATCACCATAGATGGAGAGATGAAGATATTTAAAGACAAATCAAAATTTACACAATATCTGAAAACACAGCACTACAACGAATTATAGATGGAAAACCCAATACAATGAGGGAAAATACAGCCTAGTAAACAAAAGAAAACTCCTAAACAAACAAAAAAAAAACTAAAAGAAGAAAAAGAGACAGACACAACTCAACCCACAAAAGCAATAATGGCAGGAAACAGAAACAACTATTCCTTGATATCTATTAACATAAATAGACTCAACTCCCCAATAAAGAGACATAGGCTATCAGACTGGATACATAAACAAAATCCAGCCTTTTGCTGCATACAGGAAACTCATCTCAGGGACAAAGACAGACATTATCCCAGAGTAAAAGGGTGGGAAAAAAACTTCCAAGCAAATATCCCCAAGAAGCTAGCTGGAGTGGCTATTCTAATATCGAATAAAGTAAATTTCCAACCAAAAGTTATCAAAAAAGATAAGGAAGGAAACCTTTTACTTATTACCGGGGAAATCTTTCAGGAGAAACTCTCAATTCTTAACATATATGCTCCAAATAAAAAAGCATCCACATTCATAAAAGAAACCCTACTAAAGCTCAAAAAATACATTTCACCCCACACAATAATAGTGGGAGACTTTAATACCCCACTCTCACCAATAGACAGATAATGGAAACAAAAACTGAACAAGGACACTGCAAAACTAGCAGAGACTTTGAACCAACTAGAATTAATAGATATATACAGAACATATCATCCTAAAGTAAAAGAATACACCTTCTTCTCAGCACCCCATGGCACCTTCTCGAAAATTGACCACATAATTGGACACAGAAGGTGCCTCAATCGATATAAGAAGACTGAAATGCTCCCATGCATCCTCTCAGATCACCATGGTCTACGGCTGGTCTTCAACAACAACACAGACAACAAAAAGCCTAGGTACATATGGAAACTAAACAACAATCTGTTAAACAATAGCAGGGTCAAAGAAGAAATAAAGAAAGAAATTAAGGACTTTCTAGAATTCAACAAAAACGAAAACACAACATACACAAACCTATGGGATGCAATGAAAGCAGTACTGAGAAGAAAACTCATAGCCCTAAGTGCGTCCAAAAATAATCTGGAGAGAGCTTACATCAGCAACCTGACAGCACAGCTAAAAGCCCTTGAACAAAAGGAAGCAGATATACCCAAGAAGAGTAGACGGCAAGAAATAATCAAAATTAGGGCAGAAATAGACCAAATAGAAACAAAATGAACCATTGAATAAATCAACAAAACAAATTGTTGGTTCTTTGAAAAAATCACCAAGATTTATAAACCCCTAGCCAGACTAACTAGAGGGCAAAGAGAGAGTATACGAATTAACAAAATCGGAAAGGAAAGTGGAGGCATAACAACGGAAACAGAGGAAATTCAAGAAATCATCAGATCCTAGTACAAAAACATATACTCAATAAAATTGTAAAATCTGGAGGAAATGGACGAATTCCTAGACAGATAAAAGATCTTAAAGGTAAAGCAGGACAAGTAAACCATCTAAATAACACTATAACACCTAAAGAAATATAAGAAGACATCAAAAGCCTCCCAACCAAAAAAATCCCAGGTCCAGACAGGGTCAGTGCAGAATTTTATCAGACGTTTATTGCGGATATAACACCAATATTCTCCAAACTATTCCAAAAGATAGAATCAGATGGAATGCTACCCAACTCATTTTTTGAGGCTACAATAACCCTTGTACCTAAACTACACAAAAACCCTACAAGGAAAGAGAACTTCAGACCAATCTCACTTATGAACATTGACGCAAAAATACTCAACAAAATCCTTGCAAACCGAATCCAAGAACACATCAAAACAATCATTCATCATGAACAAATAGGCTTCATACCTGTTATGCACAGATGGTTTAATATAAGAAAAAAAATCAATGTAATCCACCATATAAACAAACTCATAAAACAAAATCACATGGTCATCTCACTAGATGCTGATAAAGCATTTTACAAAATTCTACACCCCTACATATTAAATGTCCTGGAAAGAACAGGAATACAAGGTGCATACTTAAACATAATAAAAGCAATATACAGCAAAGCAACAGCAAATATCAAACTTAAAGGTGGGAAATTTGAAACAATCCCACTAAAATCAGGGACTTGACAAGGCTGCCCACTCTCCCCCTACCTACTCAACATAGTACTGGAAGTCCTGGCTGGAGCAATTAGACAGGAAAAGGAGATCAAGGGGATACAAATCAGAAAGGGAGAGATAAAAACATCACTCTTTGCCAATGACATGATAGTGTACTTAACTGACCCCAAAAACTCCACCAGAAAACTCCTACAGCTGATAAGCAAGTTCAGCAAAGTGGCTGGATACAAAATCAACTCAAATAAATCAGTAGCCTTCCTATCCTCAAAGGACAAACATGTGGAGAAAGAAATTAGGGAAAAGATACCCTTCACAATAGTCACAAAAACTATTAAATACATTTGTGTGACTCTAACTAAGCAAGTGAAGGACTTGTACGACAAGAACTTCAAACCTCTAAAGAAGGAAATTGAGGGGGATCTCAGAAAATGGAAAGATCTCCCATGCTAATGGATTGGAAAGATCAACATTTTAAAAATGGCCATCCTACCAAAAGCAATCTACAAATTAAACACAATCCCCTTCAAAATTCGAACACAGTTCTTCATGGAATTGGAAACATCAATGTGCAATTTCATATGGAACAACACAAGACCTAGAATATTGAAATCCATTCTCAACAACAAGAAAACATCTGCGGGAATCACTATCCCTGACCTCAAGCTATATTACAAGGCAATTGTGCTGAAAACTGCATGGTACTGGTACAGAAATAGGCATGCGGATCAATGAAATAGAATAGAAGATCCAGAAATGAGCCATCACATATATGGTCACCTTATTTTTGACAAAGGAGCCGTAAACATTTAATGGAAAAAGGACAGCCTATTCAACAAATGGTGCTGGTCCAACTGGCACTCAACATGCAAAAGAATGAAAACAGACCCTTTTTTATCTCCTTGTACAAAGCTCAAATATAAGTGGATCAAAGATCTCCACATTAAACCAGATACACTGAAAGTATTAGATGAGAAAGTAGGGAACACTTTAGAACATATAGGCACAGGAGAAAATTTTCTGAACAAAACACCAATGGCTCAAGCTCTAAGGTCAAAGATTAAAAAATGGGAGTTAATGAGATTGCAAAGTTTCTGTAAGGCTAAGGACGTTGTCAAGAATACAAAACGGCAGCCAACAGAAAGGGAAATGATTTTTACTAACTCCACATCAGATAGAGGCCTAATATCTAAGGTATACAAAGAACTCAAAAAGCTACACATCAGAGAATCAAATAACCCTATTAAAAAATGGGGTGCAGAGCTAAACAGAACCTTCTCAGTTGAGGAATATCGAATGGCTGGGAAATATCTGAGGAAGTACTCCACATCCTTAGCCATCAGGGAAATGCAAATCAAAACAACCCTGAGATTCCACCTCACACCAGTCAGATTCGCCAAGATCCAAAACTCAGACAACAAAAAATGCTGGCGAGGTTGTGGAGAAGAGAAACTCTTCTCCACTGTTGGTTTGGTTGCAAACTAATACAACCACTCTGGAAATCAGTCTGGCGATACCTCAGATAATTGGACATAATACCACCTGAAGACCCAGCTATTCCACTTCTGGGCATATACCCCAGAGACACCTTAGTACACAACAAAGATATATGTACCACAATGTTCATAGCAGCTCTATTTTAATAGCCAAAAGCTGGAACGTATCCAGATATCCTGCAGAAGATGAATGTATTCAAAAATTGAAGTACATATATACAATGGAATACTACTCAGCCACCAGAAACAATGACTTGACCAAATTCTTAAGAAAATGGCTGCATCTAGAGAATATCATTCTGAGTGAGATAACCGAGTCACAAAAGAACAGACATAATATGCAGTCACTGATAATGGGATGCTAACTCCAGAGGCTCACATTGCCCCAGAAACAACTCACAGACTGTATGAAGTCCAAGAAATAAAGAAAACAAAACAAAACAAAAACATCTCAATACAACAAGAAAACTTTGTCTATTTCTATGTTACATTTTGTTTTACATGAATTTTATGCTCATTGTAACTATTAAGTTTTCAATGCAGACTATCAAACTTTTAAAAAAATCAAGTACTGACTAAAAATATATTCATATAGTTTTTTGTAAAAATTATTTTAAAATCTGAAAAAAAGTACTGACAAATTGTATTATATAATTCTATACAAACAATGCTTAACATCTGTACATTTATCTTTGTTTTGTAAAATAATTTTTTTACAAAAAACAGGACCAAAACACCTCATAGCATGGCCACTATTTTAGCTGCTTGATTTTTCCTGGAGTAGATATAAGACCCTGACCTCTGGATGGTTATTCTTTATCTTAACTCTAAGAAAGAGGTCTGGATAAGCTTCTTTGTTCATTGTCTCCGTCCTTCTTGTAGTCATTGACAGTTTTAAGAATTTTTCTTCTAAGAAAGTGTTGTTCACCCATAACAATGTGAGGATCAGTATAATATTCACCTTTCTATTACTAACATAAATCGCACCTTCTCTGGGCAAACTTGATAATATCAGCAACGAGAAATTGGGTATCTTTGCTACAGCCCTTTGACTGTTAGGCTTCAAGTTGTCCTCTCGCCCTGCTCTTGAAGGTCCCCCACTCATGAGTTCTTCTGCTCCTACCCTAGCTTAGCTCTAGTGGTATTTAGAAGGACCTTGCCTTCTAGTGGTCACTCCTCCTCTGGTATCTTCTGTGATGTCCTTCCCTCATGCTGGATTTCCTCTCCCCATGAACAATATTCTTCTCAGGTTTATCATGACGCTTCCCTGTTAATCTTTGCCCTGATGCTGTGACTAGGCCCTGGATTCACACTCCTATGACAGACTTGTCACTAATCAGTAAACCTGCCAATAATTCTGGCACAGATTTCCCATGATTTGAACAAGTACTGAAACAATGGGTCATGCACCCGCAGATGTATTACAATTGGTATAATCTCCTGAAGGTGGTGTTCAAACCCATAATGTTTCTTAATCGAAGTTCTGCATATTATGAGTTAGCTGAGAACCAGGCTAGAATTAACCAGGAATACAACCTTAAGGTTATTTTTGACATACTCATTGGCCATGGGACATACTCAGGCCTCTATCAGACTGCATGCTTATTTTAAACAAGTGGCTGATCTTGACTTAAGTCCATTAAGTCCTGCACCCTTTGAGTCCTCTCTTCTTGCTTTCACAATCTCATCTAGCAATCTGGGAGGCCTTCATGGACTAACATCTCATTTGACTTATACAGTGGAAAAATGGTTTGATGATGGCCCCAAAAGACATGATCATCAAACAGCTTGCATTAGAGGACCTTAACACACCTACTCCAAATGCTATGACAGCCTGAAGCAATAGTGATATCTATAAAGTGGTTGTTGCCCCTCATGATTTTGACCCTGATGTGAGCCCCATTACACTTCTGATTGCCTCCATTGAAGCCATGGTCATGGAGAGGACAGCCTCCCCAGTCAGTGTCCAAGCTCCTTTTTTCTTTTTGGTCATCATTATCAAATACAGCCTTAACTGCTTTAATAAAAATATGCGTTCTCACTACCCAATAGATGTGGTATTCAAAAATGGCCATCATGATTAGGGAACCATCGGTTTTTTGGATGGCTGTGGTAAATAAGTATAATTTCCATGCTGTCACTCTGATAATTCAGACTGACTTACAACCACTACACTGAGGAAAGATGGATTTTGGTATTATGACTGCAATCATTACAGGCATCATTGCAGGCATTGAAGGGGGAACAAGAGCTGTTGCTGCCTTAACCCAGACAGCAACTATGGCAGATACTGTCAATGCTGTAATTTCTATATCATCAGAGGCACTTCAGGAGCAATAGATACTAAATCAACATCTTTATCAAGCCTACATTTTACAACAACTGACTGACTTACTGGTTGAAGAGTTTTTCTTTGATAAGGACATGTCTCTATTGGCCTGTGACACCAGGTTTTACCCAGTTGTTTTTAACCCTTTCCTAGGTACATAATGCCACAGATGTTCATCCACAATTGTCTCAATATATCTAAGGTACCTGGTCAAATAACTCAACTACTCTGTGCTGTTAAGGAAGAACATAGCCAACCTTAATGTTACCAGGATATCTGTGCTTTACCTAAATGCCGAATTACTGGAAAAACGTGTGGGAAAATATTAAAAGGGTATTTGACCCCTTATAGATACCCACTTATATTAAGATGGCAAGGATTGTCCTACTAACAATATTATTTTTTATATCACACACAGCATATTTCCAGGCATTGATCCATAAATAAGGTAAACCTGCAGATCCTGATGGCACTCATAAATCCTGAAAAATCTTGATTGCACCCTGCCTAATTAAGTAATCAAAGCCTGAATGACTGAGATGGATGAGACCACCATTTAGGCTCTTTCTCACCCCCCCCCTTGTGTGCTATGCCTCTGTAGTGATGTCTCCTTGAGGGCTGGTCCTTGATGATGGGTATGATCCTGGAAGAGAGGACAACTTAATACAGGAACAGACCAGTACGCTGTGAATGCTCCAAGGTTGGATCAACAATATTGAAACAATGGCACCCCAGCTCCCACTAGGCTGTCAAAATCTAAAAGCAAAATTCCAGAAATGTAGGAGGAACAGAGGGGCTGTCTCTCCATAAATGCTGTGGAGCAGAGCAAAGTCACAAGTCAAGCCCTGCAGGGGGACATAATTGAAGACTGCTGGAAAGACCAAGGATTGTTGATGGAGACAATGCAACCTGATTTGTAACTGCTGCTTGGAAGAAAAGCTTCCTTTGAACCTAGAAAATTGGAGTGCCCACTGTGTATAATTAATTGAGCTTCTGCAGTGTTCATATGAGCTACATGAGGTATTCTCATCTGTTCCAGGTATCTGTGCCATTGATTCTGTTCCTCTGCCATCTCTATCCCCCCCAATAGCAAATAGGGCCAGGCAGCAGAGTTGTAAGACAGTGAATTAAAAAATGGGAATTTTTTATATTTCTGTTCCCTCTCATATCTTTATACTAAGATTTAAAAGGATCAGAATTTTAACATTGATAAATGGAGTTTTGATAAACTTGTAGAATACTAGATGCTTACTATCCAGTCACAAGCTCAAAATTTTAAATCCTTTGTGTTGTCTTCTGATATGGACTTAACAGTGATTCTCATTATCCTGAAACAAAAATATATGTCTGGTCTGTATATCTAACCCTCTGGATTAGGAAAAGAATGTGGATGCTTTTTAACCCAATGCTATTGCTTTTTCTAGGTCACAAAGCCACAGATCTATTCCTGC